>NC_092876.1:199898552-200198552 GCF_028372415.1 Notamacropus eugenii | reverse complement strand
ACAACTCTGAGGTACCACCTCACATCTATCAGAAATGACAAATGCAGGAGAGGATGAAGGGAAATAGGTGAACTAATGAACCACTGTTGGAGTTGTGAACTGATCCAACCATCTTGGAGAACAATTTTGAACTTATGCCCAAAGGCTATAAAATTGTGCATATCAATGGACCCAGCAACACCACTACTAGGTCTGTACCCCAAACAGATCAAGAAAAGGAAAAGAATCTATGTGTACAAAAATATTTATAGCAACTCTTTTTGTGATGGCAAAGAATTGGAAGCTGAGAGGATACTCATCAATTGGGGAAGGGTTAAAAAAAGTAGCATATGAATATGATGGAGTACTATTATGCACAAAGAAATGATGAAAGGGATGATTTCGGAAAAATCTGGGATGACCTCTATGAACTGATACGGAGTGAAGTAAGCAGATGCAGGAGATTATTGCATGTAATAAAAGCAATATTGTAATGATGAACTGTGAAAGACTTAGTTACTCTGGTCAATACAGTGATTGAAGACAATTGCAAAGGGCTCACAATGAAAAATGTTGTCTATCTCCAGAGAGAGAACTGATGAACTTTGAATGCAAATTGAAATCTAATTTTTCTCACTTTTTTTTTTTGCTTTTTTGTCATGATATGGCTAATATGGAAATGTGTTTTGCATGATTTCAAATGTATAATTGATATCATATGCTTGTCTTCTCAGTGGATGAAAGGGGACTAGAAAGGAGGGAGAGAATTTGGAACTCAATATTTTTTAGGGAATGTTAAAAATATGTTTAAAAGGATAGATTTGGTTCAGTATAGCTAATCCAACTCAAAATTTTTCTTAGACAAGTCTGTGTTCTCTTCAGTATGGGTGCCAGTTGCACCTTTTCTATACTTTCCCAGTGTATCTATTCAGTACTATCCTTCCATGAGTTCTCTACAGAAGCTCAATGCAAATAGTCTAAAGCTAGATGTGTAAAGGAACATTTGGACCTCACTATCCATAAGAAACCTTTCTTTTGTTCACATTTCCCTCAGGAGTGTTTCAATGACACCAGTGAATACCTTAAGTAAACAAAGTATTAAATACAAATTTTAAAAAACTAACAATGATTTTTTTTCTTCACTATTAAAAAAAAATTTGAAAAATAATGTTTCCACTGAGCCAGCTGAGCAGATGCAGTCCACAGTATGAAAGAATGCACAAGCTACATATTCCCGATGACTCCCCTCTGACTTTCTCTCTTGCCCCTCCAGCTCACTGAGTCAGACTGATAGCTCCACAAAAGAAATGGAAGAAATTAGGTTATAATAAATCTCTACAGTCTGGTTCACACTGCATATGCAAATGCCTCAAAATTTACTGAAGAGTTCAGCTATTACTCAGTTCTGAAGGAGAACCCTCTAGAAGTACCCCTCAAAAAGCCAGGACAGCAAAATAAATTCGTATCTTCCCCCATCTCTTCCATGAACTTTTTTATTGAGTTCTGCCACTCTGAACAACTAAATCTGCTCTTTCAAAGTTTTGTACAAATTTGATTTGATATGGTCATCCTTGGCTAAAAGAAGAGATCTTCCTTGGGGCTAAATAACTGCCTAGTTATGCTTCTTGTCAATTTATGCCTCTGTTTATACATCCTTCAACTACAGGTCACCAAAATGTATTAAACAAACATCTCTGCAGGCTCATTTAAAATGAAAAACATATAAATCAAGTACAACAAAATAATGTAGTCAACGTCATCCATCAAAATATTATTCCTAGGTAATGAGGTTAGATGCTAAGCTTGGTTTATGAGTAGTAAAGGCACCTTTAAAACAGCTGAAAAATGAGAGTCACATGCCCAAGTGTTTGTGGAATAGATCATCTTGCAAGTGAGTTAATTCTTCCATCCAGGGAACATGTGGCAGATTTATGGCCCATCTGTCAATTGAAAGTTCACTTCGGTTTTTAATAGTTCTAGAATTCCTGAGATTGGGGGCCAGGGGCAGGAAAAGAAGCAGTGACTGAGCCCTGGCAAGAGATTCTTCATTCCCTGATCTTTACTCTGTGGCTAGAACATTAGTTGGGCTTGTTTTCCTCTTGCAATGTCATTAAAAGAAATAATCACATAATGGATCTCTTCTAAGATGAGATAGTAATTGTAAAGCACTTACAGTAACTGGCACACAGTAAGCACTATATAAATGTTAGTGATGATGGTGATGGTGGTGGTGGTGGTGATATTTGGAGAGTTCCATTAAATATTCCCACAAGAATCAAAAGTCTGGATCAGGGATTTCGAGCCTGAGGTTTGTGAATTTTTTTGAAATATTATTGATAACTACATTTCAATATAATTTGTTTCTTTTGTCATTTAATATATGTTGTGCATTTTAAAACCATTCCTCTCAGAAGGGATCCATATAATGTCCTAGAAAGAAGTGTATCTTTGCCATGTCCAGCTTCTGTCTGACGAAGTTCAAGGACCATTGAGACTGAAATTCTCTTGGTGAGGGGCAAGGGGAGTTATTGAGAGATGGTCTCTTCAGGTAGGGTGTAGCCTGTGGTCTTGTCCAGGTCATGTCATCATGGCTCTTTGCCCTGGGCACAAACATACAGGCACTAGGGCATTGTACATCATGGACAGAAACGTATGCAAAGCACCTCAGGGAGATGCATAAGTCTTTTGAGGGTTTTCCCCAGAGAGAGGGCAATCAAAGAATTTTAAAATTGGAAGAAACCTTAGCAATCATCTAGGCCAAACCATCCTCTGCCAAAAGAATCCCCATCAGAAATTGCATGACAAGTAATTGTCTAGTTTCTGCTTGAAGACTTCCTGGAGGGAAGGGATGGAATGGAACCCATTACCTTTCAAGACAACCCGTTCCATTTTTTGGCAGCTAATTGTTTGGAAGCTTTTCCTGACATCAAACTTAAATTTGTTCCTTTATAACTCCCACCAATCACTTCCCTTCTACCTTCTGGAACTAGAGTAAGTGTAATCTTTCTTCTTCATCACTGACCTTTAAATATGTGAAGATAGCCACCATGTCCCCTGAGTCTTGTCTTCTAGCTTAATGCCCCCAGTCAGTTCCTCCAAATGATCTTCATGTGCCATGATCTTGAGACTGTTAACCATTCTGGTTGCCCTACTCTGAATGCTCTCCAGGTTATCCATGTCATTCAAAACTATGGTGAGTAAAAGAGAATATAATACTCCAGATGAGGTCGGACCAGAGCAAGGGGAGTAGCATTTCCTTATTCCACAAAGCTGTTCAGGAGTTAAGTGTTTAACAAATGGCTATATGGACCCATTTCAAAGTTCAATCAGTTTTACATTTTCTCCATTGCTTTCTTAAGTCTAGACAATGAACAAAGCATTAAATCAAGCCCTGATGTCTAGCATTTGCTGCTTTCACCCTGAAAATTTAACAATTGGCTTTCCCAGTGTAAGCTGGTTCCAGTATACTCCTGAAGCTACACCTCTCTTAATGAAGCCTGAGATCACATTTATGTTTCCTGTTGCCATAGCACATTGTTGACTCATTGACTCACAGATCTTTTTCAAACTACCATCCAGCCCCTCTCCTCTATCTTGTAGGGTTGTCTTTTTTAAGGCCCCTGTAGCTTTTGTCTCTATTGCATTCGTTTTTATTACATTCAGCCTAATCCTCTAGCCTGTCAATATCTTCTTAGACAATTGATGACCCTTCATATGCTTGTTGCCTGTCTCAGCTCTGTGCCACTTGTACTTGGACAAGCCTGCCTTCTGTGCATTTATCCAAGTCACTGACAAAAATGGCAAACCTCATAGGGCCAAGTGGAGACTCTCAAATTACTCCACAGGAGACATCCTGCCAAGATGACATTGATCCATTAATATTATGCTTTGAGTCTAACCATTTAACCAATTCCAAACCAATTAAATCCAAATCCAACTAATTAAACTATGATCTAGCTCACATCTCCTTATCTTTTTCACAAGAAGAAAGCGAGATGAGAGTACACAAATAACACATATGAGAAACATGTCTAGAGATCTCAACAGCAGGATCTGTGCTGTCCAGCAATTCCTGCACCCTCGCCTTTATCCTTTATAGTCATAGACTGTCATTGTTACTGTTGTTTAGTCATATCAGTCATGTCTGACTCTTTATGACCCCATTTGGGGTTTTCTTGGCAAAGATACTGGAATGGTTTGTCATTTCCTTCTCCAGCTCATGTTAGTGATGAGGAATTGAGGCAAACAAGGTTAAGTGACTTACCCAGGATCACACAGCTAGTAAATATCTGAGGCCAGATTTTAATTCAGGAAAAGGAGTTTTTCTGACTCCAAACTCAATGCTCTATCCACTGTTCCACCTAACTACAATCATGGACAGTCTCCCCACAATATGCCTGTAGACTACGTTCTACTAGCTTTGCCCTAATACCTTGGTGCATTGTACCCCAGCTGGGAATGCTGATGTCTACAGTTCCTATCACAGCAGAAGCATCCCAGTGAGAGTGTCCAGGCATCTAGCACAAACCTGCAACCTTTTACCTTGAAAACTACAGCATTTCATTCTCCCTGCTCTATTGACAAGTAGCTTGAGTCATGAACAACACAGGCAATCACACAGTTCTTTGTTTCAAGAATGGATTTGTGAGAATTCAGATTGATTAGTTGCTTAAGTGTCGTGTAGATGTGCTTCTTTCTACTGTGGCAAACACAGAAATACAAATTAGAAGCTGAGCAGTCTCCAAAGGGAAAAGGCATCTGAGTTTTGAAACAGCAAAGATCATTGCAACAGCCCCCTCATTGTTCTCCCTTCCTTAAGTCTCTTCCCACTCCAAACACTCCTGTACCCAGCTGCCAAAGTTATTTCCCTTAAACAGATATCTGACCATGTCACTTCCCTACTCAATTAGCTCCAGTGGCCCCCTATTGTCTCTAGAATAAAACAGAAATTCTATTTTACCTTGAAAACCCTTCATAACTTGGCCCCAACCCATCTCTTCAACCTCACTGGACATTATCCTGCCTCCCATACTTTGTAA
Organism: Notamacropus eugenii; assembly: GCF_028372415.1. Classification (NCBI taxonomy): domain Eukaryota; kingdom Metazoa; phylum Chordata; class Mammalia; order Diprotodontia; family Macropodidae; genus Notamacropus; species Notamacropus eugenii. The sequence continues at coordinate 200,193,534 of NC_092876.1, read as the reverse complement.
TCCAGCCAAACTGGCCTCCTCTCTATTCTTCATACACAACACTCCATCTCCTATCTTTGTGACTTTGCACGGGCCACTCCATGTGCCTGGAATGCAGTCCTTCCTTCCTCCATCTCACAGTGTCCTTCCTTTAAGACAGCTCAAGTATCACCATCTGTATGAAACTTTACCTGATCTCTCTCAAATATTAGTGCTCTCCCTCTCAAACTACTTTGTATATATTTATGCGTACATGCGCTCTCTCTCTCTCTCTCTCTCTCTCTCTCTCTCTCTCTCTCTATATATATATATATATATATATATATATACATGTATACATATATATACGTGTGTGATATATTCTTATTATCCTCCTATTAGAATCTAAGCTCCTACAGAGTAAGAATTGTTTCATTCTGGGGTACTTGTATCCACAGTGCCTGCTCCATAGTAGACAATAAATAGTTATTGACTGATTGATTGGCATCTCCTTGAGTTATGTAGTCACACTGAAAAAGGCAATAGCAGATTCCCTAAAGTATATTTAGCAATAGAAGGGTAGATCTGCCAGTATGTCATAGCTTAGACAGCCAGAAGTCCTCAAGGATCCTCATGTTCCACAAAAGAGGGAGGAAGAGGATACATGGAGGAAGAGTTTTACAAATGAGAAATAATTATCAGTGTCCTGGAGTGGCAAAGATACTTGCATTTTTGAGACAGGTTTTCCTTAGGTAAAAGTACTGAAAACAACCCTTCTTTGTTCACAAAAAGATATTTTATCTTAATGGAAACTATAGGAAACCCATCAACACCTTCAAAGTCAGTGAGATGCTAACCAGAGACATTTTATGCTACCAGAATCAAATCAGATGCACGTATATGGAATGGAAATGCAGGCACAACTTCCCAGCCTCTGGAGAGATGTTTACATCTTGTACTGTTCCTTTGTGCTTTGCCATGTTCTGAGGATGGAGGCCTCCAATTATGTAGTCTGAGGACCCAAAACAGGTCAGCACAGACTCTCGCTCAGGGAAGAGCAGAAAACATCTGCATAGTTGTACAAAGGTTACTAATGATACAGGGTGTTATTTAGCTACCTTCAGACTCTTCTACACTGAAATGCTTTCACAGCTTCTCTCAAAGTAGTTGTCACCGAGCAGTTACCAAGGCCTCTGTCAGCATTACTTTCTAGAAGGAAAATGAACATGTAAAAGAAAGTAGTTTTCCTGTAGAAGGGAGGGCTGAAGGAGAGGAAAGAGGTAAGGGGAGACAACTCAAGTTGTTTGTGCCTTAGCAGAATGTCATGGAGTCTCAGATTAGTGGCACACATTATATAGTCTATAAAAAAAGGAACTCCAAAAGGGAGTATTTTCCAGATCAGACAATGTAGTGGGTAGAGTGCTAAACATGAAATCAAAAAGACAAAATTCAAATCTAGCCTCAAGCACTTATTAATTGTGTGACTTTGGGCAAATCTTTTAACCTCTGCCTTGGTTTCCTCATCTGTAAAATGAGAGGTTTGGATATGATGGTCTCTAAGGTCCCTTCCAGTTCAAAATACATTATCTTGTGATCACAATGTAAGGAAGAGCATTCCTGTATCAGTATCAGTTTATCCTAACAGTAGGAAAAGAGTATTCTTCTGTTTAGGTCCAAGAGTCTCCATAGGCGACCTACAAGAGTGGTTTTGACTTCCATCTGTAAGTATAAATACCAGCTAGGCTGTGCAATGAATAGAGCACAGACCAGGATTCAGGAAGACCTGAGTTCAAATCCTTCCTCAAACAGTCCTTAGCTGTGTGACTCTGAACAAAGAACTCAACTCTGTTTCTTCAATCAGTAAAATGGGAGTAATAATAGCACCTACCTCCCAGGATTGTTGCAAAGATCAAATGAATTAATACGTATATAGTGCTTTGCAAACCTTAAAGCCTTATAGAAATGCTAGTTATTATTAACAAGAAAAACTATTGCAGCTGCAACTTCCAATCTTACCATTGAAAGCTTTTAACAGATCACAGTACTTGGGCCTTGATAAGACAAAGAGCAAACACAAATAGAGTATGATGTTAATAGAGTACCAACTGCAGAGAGCTCAGTGGAGGGGGTGGAGGGAATCTTTTTCTCCACCTCCCCTAATGCATAGCTGTAATCAATCCCTGTCAGAGCTAAAAGGAGCTCAGTCCAAATTCCTGTCTCTTTACCCCCATTCAACAGACTGCTCTCTGGGTTGATAATGCAGAGGCAGCAGGAGAGCATTAATCTCCATCTCTACTTCAACCTTCAGACTGACATGATGGTCAATGAATTCAAATGAGAGCAGGAAGTAAGTAAAAATAAAATAACTACCCCATCCAGACATTACACCAAAGTAGCCTCTGCATGTGACTGATGGAAAATGCACCGTTTTCTTTTAATGAATAAGTTTTCATGAAGTTAGCTGAGGAGAAGTTGAAAAGCTTTTCCTCCAAGAACACAGACACCATGATGGTTATAAGCTGCCCTGAAGCACAAAGACCAAGGACATCGATGAGAGCTTGGTGTAGCCATATTCCTGGAAACAGCTTCTCCCAAGACTCATGAAAATTCCCTCTTCCTGCCATGGCCTGAATGAACAAATGAAAAGAAATTTATTAATCATTTGGTATATGTCAAGTACATCATACATAGATTCTAGTAACTCTCCCAATCCCCTGGAAGGCTGGGGCTCCAAAGCAAGGCTGTCTGCTACTCCCCACAAGGTTCTAGGAGACCCTGAGGGGTGTAATGGTAGATTTCTGGTACTACAGTTAATAAACCCTTACTGGTATGCTTCCCCTACTTATCCACTGATTAGCTAAATTTAATTAGCTTTTATAAAGGAGCTATTTATTGAGGTTGTATAATAAGAAAAATTTGGCTCAAAAATTCCCTCAAAATTCTGTGACACATTCTCCCACAAGTACATAAGGGATCCATGGGAAAGTGGACTTGAATTTAGAGAGTAGAAGTGGCAAAGAGATAATTCACAGTTCTTGGAAGGGCTTTCCCCCAGGTGTTGTATGCTGGGCTCCCAACAGAGCCTGGAATATGCCTTTGCTGATGACGTCCAATCTGTCTTCAGCTCTCAATGCAGATGCTACTATAAGCTGTTCTGGGACTGCTAGGATGCCAATGAGAAAATGCTAATCCTTTGACCCTCTGAAGTTCACAAGATTCTCATTTTCAGGGACGCAAGCAACTGCAACTTATGTCATCATCTTGATATTATGGTCCGCTTCGGGAACGAAGGGCAAACACAACAACAATGACAATTAGGTTGAGACCAACACTAGGACTATTTTCCTCCCTATAACATGATTCCTTCTCAGGAGTTTGGTGGAAGATCTCCATTACTCAGCTGCCAGATGCTCAAATCTGTCTGTTCCAAAAGTGGCTTACTGAATTTGCTTATACAAAGGCAATAGGGAGTAAATAAGCCTCCTCAACTAATTCTAACATGCTTCAATCTATTTCATCCCGTGGCTTTCAAGGACTTTTAAAATTATCAAGGACATTTTCTTTACTATAATTCCCATTGATAAAATTATATTCATTTCATGTGAACCATTTGTAAGTACCAATGGCTTTGGTGGCAAGACCTTTCCTTTCTGGATCTTAAGTAGCTGTGGCTGTGGAGGAAATGGGACAAGCATAGCACATGGAGCCTATTTAAACAATGTGTGTGGGAGTCAGACTAGAAGCAGGACTGGTAGCTTAGAAGTCATTGCTACTCCCTAAGCTACTGATTGCTTGAAATTAATAAGGTAATTATCTTGATTTTATATTCATTTTTTCAACATATAGAGAAAGATGTAGATTATCATTCTTTAATCAATAAGCCACATACTTAATGGGGCAGCTATGTGGTACAGTGAATAGAGCACCAGTGCAGGAGTCAGGAGGATCTGAGTTCAAATCTCGCCTCAGACACTTGACACTCACTAGCTGTGTGACCCCGGGCAAGTCACTTAGCCCCAGTTGCCTCATCCTGGGTCATCTCCAGTCATCCTGATGAATATCTGGTCACTGGATTCAGATGCCTCTGGAGGAGAAGTGAGGCTGGTGACCTACACAGCCCTCTCTCACTCAAAACAAAGTCAAGTGCAAGTCATGTAATTATTTCTCTTATGACATGGTCTTCTTCAGCAAGGAAGGATGAACACACACACACACCTACTTAATCAATAAATAATCAACATTTTTGAGTAAGGCACCACGCTAAGCACTAAAATCCTACAACAGACCTCAAAGGTTCAATTCCATAAGTAAAATTTACAAATTATAATAACTTTGAGTGTGGAACCAGCATTGGGTGTCACAAGTGATTTTGGGAAATATTTATTGTGCCTTTTGAAACAAGAGAGCACAAAATTCCCTTTTTATTATTTATGTAAATCCTAAAATTGAGGGGAGGGTAAAGAAATCCTTCTTGTTTTAGGTGCAGAGTATGTCTTCCCTTCTGTCATAATGGCACAAGATATGTAGTGTGGCTCTAAGAATTCACTTGATATTAAAGAGATCTTTAGGGAGACTGTGACTGGTGGAAACTTTTTTAAATTTTATTTTTAATTTACGGAATAATACAAGTATTTCCATAATATAGTACAATAAAAAAGATGATTGCATATGAAACAGCAACTCTACTATGCACAGGTTACTATTCTATATCTGGTCATGTATCCATTTTGACCTTATCTTAGTATATTGGTCTATGCCCATTTATTTTTACTCACCATTTTCCTTCTCAACCTCTCTTTTCACCCTATGTCTGTTACCTTATCTTCTCTCCTTAATTTCATTCCTTATTTTAGTCACCCCTCTAAAAGTCCCTTCCTTACCCTGTCCCCCAGTTTTTTCATCTCTCTAGAAGTTCAGAAGATTTCTAAACCTCTTCAGATGTATAGTTGTTGCCTCTTCAACCCAGAGGAGAGTAAGGTTCTCATATTACCAGCTCTCCACTCTCACCTGCTTTCACTGTATTAGTTCTTCCTTTCATGCCTTGTTTTCATAAGAAAATTTCTCCCTTTAACCTTTGCCTACCCAATTTTGTTAGGTCTTGGATCATAGGTCTTGGAACATTATATTTTGAAGAGGAAAGAATCTGAGGTTGCATCCAAGAAGAGCTTATTCAGCAAAGTTGAGTAAAATTCTGAATGAAAAAAAAAAAATGGACATTTGATGAACTGAAAGACTTTCAGGTATTTGTTAACAAAAGACCAGAACTTAATGAAAAATTGACATCATTTGGAGTTTTCTTGGCAAAGATACTGGAGTGGTTTTGCCGATTCCTTCTCCAGTACATTTTACAGGTGAGGAAACTGAGGCCAACGTGATTAAGTGACTTGCCCAAGGTCATACAGGGAGGAAGGGTCTGAGGCCAGATCTGAACTCAGGAAGATGGGTCTTTTTAACCTAAGACTGACACTCTACCCACTGTGTCATCTAGCTGTCCTGCAGCTACTTTAGTCACATGATTTTCCTTTAAATATAATAAATACAAGACTATCTTGCTTTCAGTATTTGGCTGGTTTATATAATTCTTCTGCAGCACTTTCGAGTCCTGTCACAGAAATGATGAATTTCCCCTTTAGGGGGCATTGCTCGCCTCTGTCCTGATCCTATAAAACCACAGGCATCAAGCATTTAACACTGCCTGTGCTCATGCAGGCAGCTGAATACTGCATCAGAAGTAATATTTGGGGAATGTGCCGTCATGTGCTGGTCAATGTTTAGCAACTAGCTCTTGAAAAGAAAGTACATATGACACACTTTTAAGTTTAATCTTCATTCTTAACATTTTCTCCATCACTTTCTTAAATCTGGATAATCAGTAAAGCAATAAATGAAACCCTGCTTCGTAGTGTTCATTATAAATACTCACACTGAAAATTTAACAATAGGCTCATCTGGGCCAGTATGAGCTGGCTCTAGCATAGCTCTCGGGAATATGCCAAGGTATCTATGATTCTCAGATAGGTATTCCTTTCTATCCCCTACCTGAGCCTCTTTGTGCAGAGTAGTATTCACCTCCTTAATCTAGGGGCATAGATACATGTGCCTTTATCCAGTTAAGCTCTTAGCTCAGTCCCTACACTCTAGGAAAAGCCTACCCTTCTGTTTCCCTTTATGCAACATTTCCTTGAATTCTAAACACATGTGCATGGCATAATGGAACTGACCATAGAAATGTGACTTGACTGAATACAGCATATTCACTACCATAAAATTCAAAAGAATAAAATTAAAATATATTAAGATTACTTCATGAACTGTGAACACATGGCTTTTCCCAGATGCAAGCAGCCCACAGTCTACAGGCATGATTCAAATGTAGTCAGTTCTTGGACACAGTTCAGATACTTGGACTCAGCTGCTCCCCTAAAGAGTTTCAAGCATCTTTAGTGCTAGAGTTAGCAAACACCCTTAGTGCTCTCTCATTCAAGCCCAGGTGTCCTTTATCTGTTTTTTCCACTCATGGATTCCTGAGCAGTCAAAGTCTTAATAAAAGGATTTGTTCTGTGAAGTTTGGGCCACACTTGAGGACCTAGAGGACCACATGTGGCCTTGAGGCTGCAGCCTTCCCACCCCTGGGTCAGTTGATGAACCTGAGATCCAAGATTATTTCTTAATGTGTCTATTTTTTTGCTAATAGTTCTATAGCTGGTATTAACTTCTAAGTCTGCCCTCTAACTGCTTCTCAGTGTACTCTAGACTGACTGATGAATCTTCACTGCTCTCCATTACTAATGGAGTGGTTGAATAGACACAGGAGGATGCCAAGTGCAGAGACTCCTCCAGCCGTCATTACTCCCCTATCCTGGAACCACTGTTCTTTCAGTAATCATCAAGCCCATGTCTTACATTATATCTGCTCTAGTCCTTCAAGTCCTTTTGGAATCTCAGCCATCAAGTTTGGCATGCTTACCTTCATAACTTTTATGGGCAGGATGCAGTCAAGACAAGGGAGCTAATGGCTCATCAGATAAGACATAAATATAGCCCTCATTACATCCATAGACACAAATATATTTGAGAAGGAAGACAGAAATAATAACTGGATAGTGAGCAGAAAAGACTCCATGAGTGGCCTGTGGTACCCAAGTTATTGAAAAAAATAAGTATTCCAGAAGATAGAATAAGGAAGGAAAATGTTCTAGGCACAGTGGACTGCTGGTATGAACACTTGGAGGTGGAAAGTGGAGTTAAGGCAACAGTAAGCAATCTTGGCTAGAATGTAGAGTGCTAAAGGGAAAACATGGTGCACAAATAAGGAAATACAATACACACACACACATAAATAAATACATGAACACTTTATTACAGGGTAGGAGAAGGGATCCAATAAGAGTTAGGGGAATTATGAAAGGAGTGATATGCCTGCCTTATTAAAGGAAGAATAGACAATTCAAAAATGAAAGTAGCATATCATCAACTCTGTCTTTGTGTTTTGGAACAGTGAAACACTTCAGGAAAAATGAAAGAAATAGGCTCCACAAATAAGGATTCACTTGAAAGCTTCCCACTGTCTTGCCTCAAAAAAGCACCATTTTTCTTTGAGTTACTATATGACAGCCTGGTCTGTCAGTTGCTGCTATTTCCTCAGAAGTTTATGGCTATGTGTATCATTCAGAATTGTGCTTCCATGTGTTCTTCCAGGGTCCTATTTGTCATCAAGTTACCCCATGTTAATTCTCATCACCTCTGCTGCTTCATTGCCCTGTCATCGTGTGCACTTCCCACACAGAATCTGCCCACATCCAGCCCAATATAGTTCTTCCAGGCAAATGAAATGACTGCATTTTAGGAGCTCACAGTTGGAGATCCTGCCTTTTTACTTAAAGTATGACCCACCGGTATTAAAGTAAGCAGCATCTGGGATAGTTCTTCTTAGATCCTGGTACATGTCCAGAATGGAGCCTTACATGGAAGTTGTCCTGTTGGATGCTGACTGATACTGCCTGTATAATTGGACTGCTTTTTCATTTTATTTTGTTATTAATTTATTTTAATAAAATTTTAGTTCCCCTATAGTATCTTGCGTTTAATTTTTTAAATAAAAAGTTACCCACCTTTTCCAAAAGTCCTGATCCCACAATTTACACAAATTCAATTTGTCCTGTTGCAATTTTGAACTTTTAAGACCCTCATTGAGTATAGACCAGACAGATAGAACCACATTTTTGTAAATATTCCATTCATTCTGTAGTTGTTGGCCATACTAGCTCCACATTCAGTCTCCTCAGAAAGGCTATACTGATTTTCAGGGTTTGGTTTTCTAGTCTTTCCATAGTGCCCATAAAATTATTCAATGTTCAGGACATACAAAGACTCAGATGGATCTGTGATTGTATGTGTCTCTATTCCTTCAAAAATTACAGATCACAAACCATCTCTGCCTGCCCCTTAGCCATATCCTCCCCTAAGTTCCACATAGAGGATTCCCTCAATGTGCAGAGGACCTTCCTTGATTTCTCCAGATAATTCATGACTCTCAGTCCATCACATGGACAGCCTTTTGGGTATGTCTCACTTTTGCTATGTGACCAGGTCACCTTCCTTCTGTAGTAGCACATTGGCTTCAGTTCTTCTTCATACTTTCTGATGTGTAATAAGTTACACCTATTCACACCTGTCATGTACTTTCCCTGTGTTACATTTGTTTTTAATTCTTCAGAAACTGCAGTGTCCTATGACTCAGAGCCATACAACATCAGTGTAATATTGTACATTTGTTTCAGGGACAAATTCAGAATTACTAAAGGAGCTGTGCAACCATTAAAAGGCAATTGATTCCACCCTTCTTGTAATTCTGGACCCAACTTATTATATCTTTTATATCTTTTCAATGCCTGTTTAAGCTATATTTACTGAGAGATAAGCCCTATAAGTTGTCCATCTAATTGCATGTCATAGTCTGGACCAGGGGTGAAGAACCTGTGGCCTTAAGTCCACATGTGGTGTGGTTCCCCATTGTAGGTTCCCCACCCCTGGATGGGTATTCTTCATCCACTTGGTTTCTCCTCTGTGGATGATTTAGTCCCAGCTCTTTTGAGGATTTTCTGCAATGTTTGAGGGCTTAATGTTAACCAACAAAACAATGTCATCCTCATCTGGAGGACCTCACTTTCTATAGGGAATACCTTTTCAACTTGGACTTTGTGCCAGATTTGATCTATGACAGTGGCCAACAATCTTTGATGAGTACATATCTCCTGTTTTATGCCTTGCCCTGTATTTATGATCAAATAGCTGTTCTTGTTATTATAGCTTCAGAATTGAAAAACAGAAATGAATTCATATATTTTAATCACCTTGGACAGTTCCTAGGGCACTGCATGGCACCTTTCACATAAGTATCTCATAATGCCATATGCTATAAAGTACTATAGATATGTAACGCGTTTCTGTTTTGATTAATATTTACTAATTGGAATCCATGATCTCAACATGTTTACTCCTTCCACTGGTGACTATCACAACCCATTCATACTTCTTCACGCTGTGAAATTCTTATCAACATTCTACTGAATGTGTTCTAGAGGGGATTCACCTAATGTTTTGGGGAACGTCCTGTTATCTCTTGACATTATGTGTGTATCAGTGAAGTATGTGGTCTGTCCACCTGTTATACTTCACTCTTACTACAAGAATGACACACCCTTTTCCAATCATAGTATGTCGTATGCAGTTTTGTGTGTACAATTTGCCTTTTGTGATGTCTCAGGTGTCTGCCACTGTCAGGGAGGTTGTCTAGTGCACAGTAGAAGTGAAAGAGGAATTCCCTAAATATGGTGAGAACCCCCAGATGTTCCTGCTTGTATGTAACACTGGGCTGATTTCATCAAGTCCAAGAATATTGCAGAGTCTCCTAAATTATACTCAAGTTACTAAAAAGAATTTGGTCAATCTATCCACATGAGAAGGATCAAGTGAATACAGGCTATATTCATGGAGCTGCCGCAGAAATACCTGTATATAGGACAGACCAATGGACAGTGAATTAATCCTAGAATCAGATAGTGGGAAATTTAGCAGTCTGGATTGCACTGGGAAACTACTTGGTACTTTCAGTGACCCTGAAATAAAATACCATCTTTTTAATAACAATTTTGATTATGGCTACAAATTATGGAATGCTATAACCACCAAAGAATCAAAACTTCTGGTCATTCAAAAGGCAGTGGAGTGATGTGTGGTAGATAAAAACATTGTCATTATTATGGGGTTTTATATCCAGGCATAAGTGAATTGATAGGTAGCTTTTTGAGAATTCTTTTGCATCTGCGATTCTGTTTTCCATTCTCTGGGGGATTTGAAATGGATTCATCTCTCTTCAGTACAATCCTCCTTTAAAAAAAAATCTGAGTAAACTCAGATCTAGCAGCCACCTCAAAATCTGTTCACTGGAATTTAATTTGAGCTTGGCTGTGATCTCATCCATAGCATGCATTTTCCTTAGCTTTGGCATTCAACATGCCCACTTGGCAGGCCTCCAAACCAACCAATTCGTTATATTACCGTGGCTGTCATGTTGTTAATCCTATTGGTTAAAAATAGCAAAAAACCCAATGTAGGAAAAAATAGATTTGCTTTTGATTCTACTTCCATTTTGTGCTTCATTTCAAATCTCTACCCAATTTCCTTTCTTCCTAGTTCCTCCGACTTTTATCACAGACTATGTAGACCACCCTCTGGAAATAACAATGGTGTTGATGGTCTGTTCCAACAAATACCACAATTTAGTGGAATCTTATGAATGTTTAGACCTTGGACTCTGAAGAACCCTACATTTACTAGTCTGGCTTTGGAATAAGCAGTGCTGGCTACTATAGTACTAAAAGCTCAATAGCTCTGTCCTAGGTGAATTAGGTGGATAATAATATTTATTGGAAAATATTTGTTAGATTGATAAATAATAATTTTGATATAATACTTTAAATTTTGCAAGATACCTTGTATATATTTTCTCATTTGATTTTGCAAATTCTATGAGTTAGTATTATTATCCTAATTTCATGAATGAGAAAATTGAGGTTAAGAGAGTTTAAGCTACTTGCCTTTGGTCACACAGCCAGGAAATATCAGAAGAAGTTGAAGCCAGATCTTCATGATCCTAAGTACAGGTCTTAGACTACTATGCCAGAGTAGAAAAAAGTATCAATAATAAATGTTGCATAGCTGTACTCAAAGCATGGAAGAGCAACTACCTAACTTCTCCACTCCTCTCTACCATCCCTACTAAAGTCAATTTCTGGACCCTGAAGCAGAACCAAGAGCAACTTATCTGGATCTCTTTTTTTTTTTATTCATCAATTTTGTTTTGGTTTTGTCTTTCTTTTTATTCCCAGAATGCAGCACAGTGCCTGGCACTTACTAAATGCTCAATAAATGCATGTCAACTTCACTTGATTGGATATAATGGCCAGTTTCAATGCTCTACTTCCTGAGTTAATAGGTTCTAGCCATACCTTTGGCAATTACCATTTCAGTCTATTTTTTTACTAATCATGATAATGGCAACAGCAACACCAGTAATAACTAGAATTTCTATAGCACTCTGAGGTTTTCAAAGTGCTTTAAAAATGTTGTTTCATCACCATAACAACTTTGAGATATAAGTGCTATCACTCTCATTTTATAGATGGAGAAACTGAGGCAAACTGAGATTAAGTGACTTGCTCAGGTCACACAGCTCATAAGTGTCTGAGTTAGGGTTTTAACTCAGATATTCTTAACTCTAGGTCCAACACTCTACCCACTGGGCCATCTCATTGCTTCCATTTTAAGATAACTGATGTACCCAGACCCCAATCTGGAGACAGAGATCAGATTTTAAAATGTATGTTAGCCGATAGTTTTGTGGTCCTATTGCTTTGTGTGAAAAGAGGACAGTTTGGGGCACAGCCAAGATGGTGGAGTAGAAAGACACACATACGCTAGCTCTGAACCCACAACCCATAAAATATCTGTAAAAAAGAACTCCCAACAAATTCTGGAGCAGCAGAACCCACAGAACAACGGAGCAGATGAGATTTCTGTTCCAGAGAACCTGCAAACCTCTCGCAAAAGGTCCTTCATGCTGCGGACCTGGAGCAGAGCCCAGACCTACATTGGCTGCGCGCCAAGAGGAGTTGATCCGAGCAAGCTTCAGGGACAGAATCTCCAGTGGCCACGTGGGTGCCTCCACCCATGGGCCCCAAAGGTTGGTGAGAGTGTCTTCTAGGCTTGCCAAGAGGGGAGTGGGGTGCCCCCATAACTCAGGTCCCCTAGGGAGGCAGCAGCGGAGGGGGGAGAAGATGGGGTTCCCCAAGCAGGCAGGAGCCCGGATCCATTGTTGAAGGTCTCTGCATAAACCCCCTGAGGGAACTGAACCCCATGTGGCAGCCCTGCCCCCACCTGAGCACCTAAACTTGATCTCACACTGAATAGCAGCCCTGCCCCGCTAAAGCCCTGAGGCTGGGAAGCAGCATTTGAATCTCAGACCCCAAGCGCTGGCTGGGAGGATCTGGAGGCGTGGTGGGTGTGAAGAGAATATTCAGAAGTCAAGTCACTGGCTGGGAAAATGCCCAGAAAAGGGAAAAAAATAAGACTATAGAAGGTTACTTTCTTGGCGAACAGGTATTTCCTCCTTTCCTTTCTGATGAGGAAGAACAATGCTTACCATCAGGGAAAGACACAGAAGTCAAGGCTTCTGTATCCCAGCCCACTCAATGGGCTCAGGCCATGGAAGAGCTCAAAAAGGATTGTGAAAATCAAGTTAGAGAGGTGGAGGAAAAACTGGAAAGAGAAATGAGAGACATGCAAGCAAAGCATGAAAAACAAGTAAACACCCTGCTAAAGGACACCCAAAAAAATGCTGAAGAACATAACACCTTGAAAAATAGGCTAACTCAATTGGCAAAAGAGGTTCAAAAAGCCAATGAGGAGAAGAATGGTTTCAAAAGCAGAATTAGCCAAATGGAAAAGGAGGTTCAAAAGCTCACTGAAGAAAATAGTTCTTTAAAAATTAGAATGGAACAGATGGAGGCTAATGACTTTCTGAGAAACCAAGAAATCACAAAACAAAACCAAAAGAATGAAAAAATGGAAGATAATGTGAAATATCTCATGGGAAAACCAACTGACATGGAAAATAGATCCAGGAGAGACAATTTAAAAATTATGGGACTACCTGAAAGCCATGATCAAAAAAAGAGCCTAGACATCATCTTTCATGAAATTATCAAAGAAAACTGCCCTGAGATTCTAGAACCAGAGGGCAAAATAAGTATTCAAGGAATCCACCGATCACCGCCTGAAAGAGATCCAAAAAGAGAAACTCCTAGGAACATTGTGGCCAAATTCCAGAGTTTCCTGGTCAAGGAGAAAATATTGCAAGCAGCTAGAAAGAAACAATTCAAGTATTGTGGAAATACAATCAGGATAACACAAGATCTAACAGCTTCTACATTAAGGGATCAAAGGGCATGGAATATGATATTCCAGAAGTCAAAGGAACTAGGACTAAAACCAAGAATCACCTACCCAGCAAAACTGAGTATAATGCTTCAGGGGAAAAATTGGTCTTTCAATGAAAACAAGGACTTTCAAGCATTCTTGATGAAAAGACCAGAGCTGGAAAGAAAATTTGACTTTCAAACACAAGAATGAAGAGAAGCATGAAAAGGTAAACAGCAAAGAGAAGTCATAAGGGACTTACTAAAGTTGAACTGTTTACATTCCTACATGGAAAGACAATATTTATAACTCTTGAAACTATTCAATATCTTGGTACTGTGTGGGATTACACACACACACATGCACACACACACGCACACACACATAGAGACAGAGTGCACAGAGTGAATTGAAGAGGATGGGATCATATCTTAAAAAAATGAAATCAAGCAGTGAGAGAGAAATATGTTGGGAGGAAAAAGGGAGAAATGGAATGGGGCAAATTATCTCTCATAAAAGAGGCAAGCAAAAGACTTATTAGTGGAGGGAAAAAGAGGGGAGGTGAGAGAAAAACATGAAATTTACTCTCATCACATTCCACTATAGGAAGGAATAAAATGCACACTCATTTTGGTATGAAAACCTATCTTACAATACAGGAAAGTGGGGGAGAAGGGGATAAACAGGGTGGGGGGGATAATGGAAGGGAGGGCATGGGGAGGAGAGAGCAATTTGAGGTTGACACTCATGGGGAGGGACAGGTTCAAAAGAGAGAATAGAAGTAATGGGGGATAGGATAGGATGGAGGGAAATATAGTTAGTCTTATACAACACGACTATTATGGAAGTCATTTGCAAAACTACACAGACTTGGCCTATATTGAATTGCTTGCCTTCCAAAGGGAAGGGGTGGGGAGGGAGGGAGGAAGAGAAGTTGGAACTCAAAGTTTTAGGAACAACTGTTGAGTAATGTTCTTGCCACTAGGAAATAAGAAATACAGGTAAAGGGGAAGATGGAGACAAGGGCAGAGAGGGATGATAGAAGAGAGGGCAGATTGGTGATAGGGGCAATTAGAATGCTTGGTGTTTGGGGGTGGGGAGAGGGGACAAAAGGGGAAAAAATTTGGAACCCAAAATTTTGTGAAAATGAATGTTAAAAGTTAAATAAATAAATTAAAAAGAAAGAAAAAAGAAAAGAGGACAGCTTATTTTGTGAGCATTCCTTTGATTACTTTAAAAAAATAGCACAAGTTAACAAGAACTAGTTCCAGGGTTTCTCACTCCTTTGTATCTTTATCTATAGATCATTTGTGGGCGTTAGAAGCAGCAGCTCAGGGTATGTGTGGCCAAACTTCCCCAGGGTCTTTTTTTCAATCCCTTGGACCAGCAACTTGAAAGTTCCTCATATGTTTAGGTATTTGAAGATGGTCTTTTTCCTTTGCCTCTCTTTAGAAAATTCACATCAAGAACTAGTTAAGGAAACATAAACCTAGAAGTCATGTTGTAGGATTCTTTCCATGACCTGAAGAGAACTGATTACATTTGGGTAAGAAGGCCCAGTTAGCTTTAAAAATTGTTGCTATCACTTTTGCATATGTTTTCTTCTGCTAGATGTATGAGTATGTCTGGCAATCTGAGAATTCATAACACTTCATACACATATATATGTATATATAGTGATATGCAGAGAGTGGGGAAAGAACAAGAGGGAGGGAAGGAAGGGGGGAGGCAGAGACAGAGACAAAGGGACAGGAGACAGAAAGGGAGAGGGAGAGGGAAGCAGAGAGGGAAGGAGGGGATGGGAGAAGAGGGGAGGGGAGAGAAAGAGATGGGGTGCAGCATGGCATCAACTATCCTTAAAGTCAGGGAGTTATGGGTTCAAATTCTGCCTCTGACAAAGTAGCTGAGTGACTTTGTGCAGACCCCTAAGCACTCAGTGTTCTAGACAACTCTTTAAGACTATAAATTGCAAAGTTGCTTATCTGCAGTGTTAGAGAGTTTCCTCAACTTGTCATTCTCTATAGCTGTAAATTGATATATGTACGTGTGAATGCATGTGTACATATACACACATACACATATACGTACTATATATGCATGTATGTATATTATGTTATGCATTCACATATACCTATATGTATACATGTACATATATATATATATGTATATATATATATACAAAGAATATGTGTGTTGTGCCTGTGCACATGTAAAGCCTATGTACAATATATATGCAAGCATGTGCAACAGATTTGTACATGCATATTTACAAAGGCATGTGTGTATATGTGTGTATATGTGTCCTGAATTACCAGAGCATATTCATTAACATGCATTCATGTGCTCTGATAATTTTGTCCATGTTAGATCTCTCAGTTAGGAGACTTATAACTCAGCTAGAATCAGTCTTAAAGCTTGATTTGCTGAGAGATTCAAGGACTTGCCTGTAGCTATCAGACTCTACCCACTATGCTACCTCTTTTGTTTCTTAGCACTTCAAATACATTGTGAAAATTAGTGACAAGCTATTTCACCTGTCACCTCTACCCCAGTCTGTTCTACTGTTCAGTTCCCTTGTTGTCCTCAGGCCACTATGACAATGGATGGTGCCACTTATCAACCTGCAGGTTACATCCAATGGACTTTTTTGTTCCTCTCAACCTGATTTCTCACTCAAAATTTAGAGCTTAGGTTAGGAGGAGCTAATTAAACATTTCATTTAAGAGGATACTCCTGCTTCTTCTGTTTAACTTTCTGCTGGTCTGTAATAAGGGTTATGGGGGCAGAGCCAAGATGGTGGAGTAGAAGGACAAGCTATAAGAGCTCTCTTCCCACAGCCCATAAAATACCTGTAAAAAATGACTCTAGATAAGTCCTAGAGTAGAAGAAGCCACAAAATGACAGACTGAAAGAGATTTCCAGCCCAAAGCAGCCTGGAAAGTTGACAGGAAAGGTCTATCGCAACTGGCTCAGAGCAGAGCACATCCTGGCCTTGGCCATGAGGCACAGCAGAGACAGAACCAGAGAAGACTTCAGGGTACCACCAGCAGAGCTGTGGTTCCCAGATTACTCAACCCACAAATGCCAAAGACAGCTTCAAAGATAAGTGAGAAAGCTCTTTCACCTGGGTGAGAATGGAGCAGGGTCCTCCCCTAGCCCCGGCCCCAGGAGGCAGCAGCAGCAGCATCCATTTTTGGAGCCCTCAGCCTAAAGACCCTGGGGGAATCAAAATGCTGATCTGGGTTTCATCCCTGAGTGCAAGCCCTGGGGTGAGGAGGAACACTGGCTGGTAGAGCTGGTGGGGAGGGAATTCTACTTGCAGATACTGGGCAGAAAAGCTTATGGTTGCTCCCAGACCAGAGTGCAGGCCAGGAAAGGAATAAACTCCTCTCCCTTGATTGGGCCATCTTGGAGGAACTGAGATCTTACAGGTCCTTAGAGTATGACCTCCTCTTGACAAAGGACTCAAAAGTCAAGTAACTGGGTGGGAAAATGCCCAAAAAAGGGAAAAAAATAAAATATAGAAGGTTACTTTCTTGGTGAACAGATATTTTCTTCCATCCTTTCAGATGATGAAGAACAATGCATACCACCAGAGGAAGTCAAGGCTTCTGCATCCCAAACCTCCAAAATAAATATGCAATAGTTTCAGACTATGGAAGAGTTCAAAAAGGATTTTGAAAATCAAGTAAAAGAGGTGGAGGAAAAATTGAGAAGAGAAATGAGAACAAGGCAAGAAGATCATTAAAAGTGAGTCAACAACTTGCTAAAGGAGACCCAAAAAATTGCTGAAGAAAATAATACCTTTAAAAATAGACTAACTCAAAATGGCAAAAGAGTTCCAAAAAGCCAATGAGGAGAAGAATGTTTTAAAAAGCTGAATTAGCCAAATTAGCTCATTGAAGAAAACAGTTCTTTAAAAATTAGAATGGAACAGATGGAAGCTAATGACTTCATGAGAAACCAAGAAAATACAAAAAAAAACCCAAAAGAATGAAAAAAATAGAAAATAATGTGAAATATCTCATTGGAAAACCAACTGACCTGGAAAACAGATCCAAGAGAGACAATTTAAAAATTATGGGACTATCTGAAAGCCATGATGAAAAAAAGAGCCTAGACATCATATTTCATGAAATTATCAAGTAAAACTGCCCTGATATTCCAGAACCAGAGGGTAAAATAAATATTGAAAGAATCCACTGATCACCTCCTGAAAGAGACCTGAAAAGAGAAACTCCTAGGAATATTGTAGCCAAATTCCAGAGTTCCCAGGTCGAGAAAAAAATATTACAAGCAGCCAGGAAGGAACAATTCAAATATCGTGGAAATACAATCAGGATAACACAAGATCTAGCATCTTCTACATTAAGGGAGATCTAAGGGCTTGGAATACGATATTCCAGAAGTCAAAGGAACTATCACCAACCCAAACAATCACCTACCCAACAAAACTGAGTATAATAATTCAGGGTAAAAAATGGTCATTCAATGTAATAGAGAACTTCTAGGCATTCTTGATGAAAAGGCCAGAAATGAAGAGAAAATTTGACTTTCAAACACAAGAATGAAGAGAAGCATGAAAAAGTAAACAGGAAAGAAAAACCATAAAGGACTTACTAAAGTTGAACTGTTTACATTCCTACATGGAAAAATAATATTTGTAACTTTTGAGACTTTTCTCAGTTTTTGGGTAGTTTGAGGGATTATATACATATAGACAGAGGGCTCAACAGGGTGAGTTGAATAGGAAGGGATGACATCTAAAAAAATAAAATGAAGGGGTGAGAGAGGAATATTTTGGGAGGAGAAAGGGAGAAATGAAATGGGGCAAATTATCTTTCATAAAAGAGGCAGGAAAAATCTTTTTCAATGGAGGAGAAAATGGGGGAGGTAAAGAGGGAAAAGGGGAAGCTTACTCTCATCACATTTGGCTTAAGGAGAGAATAATATGCTCACTCAATTTGGTCTGAAAATCTATCTTACACTACAGGAAAGTAGGGGAGAAGGGGATAAGTGGAGTGGGGGGGATGATAGAAAGGAGGGCAAATGGGAGTAATTAGAAGTAAACACTTTGGGGGAGGGACAAGGTCTGGAATAAATAATAGAATAGAATAAATCGGGGGGCAGGATAGAATGGAGGGAAATATAGTTTGTCTCTCACAGCATGACTTTTATGTAAGTCTTTAGCAAATGACACATATATATCCTATAATGAATTGTTTGCCTTCTCAGTGGAGATAGGTGGGGAGGGAGGAAGGGAGAGAAATTGGAACTCAGGGTTTAAGAAATGAATGTTGAGAATTATTTTTGCATATAACTGGGAAATAAGAAATACAGGTATTGGGGTATAGAAAACTATGTTGCCCTACAAGCAAAAAGAGAAGATGGGAAGGGGTAATCAGAATGCATGGTGTTTTGGAGTGGGAGAGGGGAGAGATGGGGAGAAAATTTGGAACTCAAAATCTTGTGGAAATGAATGTTGAAAACTACAATTAAATAACCACTGATCAGTTATAACTTGTGTTTTGTGTGTTTATTTTGAAAATAATCTAATCACTATGACTTTAACTCTGTTACACAATAGATGACACATGTATGGTTTTCAAAATTTTTTCATCTTTTCTTCTTTCCTTATGCATCCACTGATACATTACTTATTCAATGCCCCCTACATTAAACCTGAGGCTACTTCTGCCCCACCCCAGTTCATTCCAGCACCAAAGGGGGCAATATCACCCCCTTTGGGAACCTTTGCCTCACAGCAGCCTTATGAGGTATGTAGTTCAAGTAATATTTCTATTTAACAGATGGGACTGATAAACAGATAAACAGATAAAACTGAGACTCAGAGAGGTTATATGATCTGTCCATGGTCACACAAATGCTAAGTGTCTGAGTCGGAATTCAAATCTAGGTTTCCTACTCCACCCAAGTCCAGTGCTGTAACCACTATGTACCACAGTCCCTCTCAAAACTTATTAGACTTGGGAGTTAAGAGAACTGGATCCTAATCCTGGCTCAGATATTTACTCACTATGCATCTGGCACATCATTTCATCTCTCTAAATCTGGGCTTCCTCACGGTAAAACAGGAATAGTAATACCTCATCACATTGAGAGAAAAGCCATTTGAAAAGCATGAAGGCACTATAAAAGTGTCATTATCTGTTAATGTCTTCTCTGGTCCAGCTCCATGAAAGCAGGAATCATGTCTTATTTAAATTTTCCCCAGACTAGCAGTGTTCTGCATACAGTAGGTGTTTAATGCATATGGGCTTTTTTTTTTTTGAATTAATGGTTTGAGGAAGTAAAATTCAAAAGTAATAAATGGAAAAATATATCTTCAGCATTTCCTATGTATGAGGATTATCTCTCAAGTCCCTCACTTGTAACTCAGTTCCTTCTCTGGAATCCCTCTATAGCAGACTTCTCCCTCTGCAAATGCCTGCAGCCTGAGGCCCTACTCTCCTATTTCAGCTGAGTCTTTAGTCTGGATCACCATCTTAAGAGTCCCAGTCATGGTCACTTCATTGCTTGACTTGACTGTCTCTTCATCTTTTTGGTCCCCCTTGGGTAAGTACCCTCAAAATTAGAGAAGGGAGAAAGAGAGAGGTGCATTTGGCATGACATAAAGATAGCCAGGGGGTAGTGGGAAGGGTCTGGGTCCAGGCTATGGTGAATTCCCTATGGAAAGGTAGCCCACATCACCAGGGGAGGAGCTGGGAATGCCAGGTTGGAAGTGGAGGCTTAAGAACAGATATATATGTAGGGAATTTGAGTTCATCCATATGATAAATCCAATCAGAAGTCCAGATTCCCAAGAGTCAAAGGAACCAAGATACAGAACCAATTTGCAAGTTTTAATGTATTTAATTAATTTAATTTTAAAAGTTAATAAATACAAATTCAAAACCAATAAAATATAAATTATAATATAATGGAAATTATAAGCACTTAAGATAATACTTTTCTATTTCCATCTAATAACAAATATTATAAAAAATAAAATAAAAATTAAAGTAATTTATTAAGCCCTTAATCTTAACAGATAGAACATTTTAGAGAAATACGAAAGAAAAATATAGAAGGGACAAAGTTAAAGGAACAGTACATACTCTCCTTCCCTTCAAAAAGGATAAATATTTTCACAGTGGGTATCAATTTCTGGATGGGAAGAAATGTGAGTAGGAAAAGTCATTTTCTCTGCTCCCCAGGTGTGGTCTTGCAATATATTATAACCATGAAAAAACCCACTTTAATTCATGGTCTTGAAAAATGATAAAGAAAATTGGGTTCAGCCTGCACTTTCAAGGGAATACACTGTGGAGATGGGCCCTTCAGTAGGGGCTGGGCTCTCTTTGGTCACTCTTTTATAGCTGTGGCTCATCACAAATAAAATTTACCAGAACTAGTACTGTGTACCCCCTCTCATAATAATGTTTTTCTTGTGAGGAGAAATGAAACTTAGCTCTTCTCCATCTATCTCTGGCAAACCTAATAAAATATCTATTTGAAACTGATTGTGCTGGAAATGTTATTAGTATCTGCCTGGTGGACAGGAAAAGATCTTAGGTTATATATTATAAAGATTTGTTGGGGGGAAAGCAATTTTTAAAATTACAGCGAAGTTCAGACAGAAAGGATTATTTCACAAGCAAGGAGAATGGAAGTTCTGTACTATATGGAAGCTGTATGTTAGGTTTCTTAAAGATAAAAAAATTATCTTTGATTCTAATGGAAAGTAAGACTTCACAGTCTTTAGGAGAAAAGGACCCTGTAAGCATGAGAAATCTCTGAAACCTTCTGAGGTCTGCAGCGTTGTCCCTTGGCCTTGTAGGCATATACCACAGCGAGCCAAAGTCAAGCATAAAAGATGATCTCCAGAGAGAGAAGAGTGATAGAAAGAGTGAGGTGTGCACTGTTTTGATGAAGACCTTCAATACATCAATCGCCTTATCTATGTTTCAGTTCTAAAAAATGAAGATAAAATTTTGATAGAGTTGGCTTTTGTACAATTTTCAAATATTGATATCAAAATAAGTCTCACCTCCTCATGAGTAAACCCAATGTAGAGAATAGCAGATGAAAAAAGATGAATAACGTGGGGAATTAGTTCTATTTGCAGAACCAAAATTGTTAATAAAATGGAATTTTCAAGCTGCTAATCCATGTGTTAGATGGCGGCACCTACTGGTGAAGTGGCAGACTGCAATACTATATTCTGGATCTATTGGAATCCTGCTGGGGAGTCTCCATCAACTGGGAGATGGATGAACAAGCTATATTTTATGAATGTAATGAAATGTAATGAATGTAATGAAATGACTATTATGTCACAAGAAACAAGAAAGGAAAGGCTTTCAGAGAAACCTGGGAAGACTTATACAAACTGATTCAGAGTGAAGTGAGTAGACCAAGAGAACAATTTCTACAGTAACAACATTGTAAAGACAAAATCAACTTTGAAAAGCTGAAGATGCCTGATCAATGCAGTGATCACCCATCATTCCAGAGCCCTGATGATGAGCAATATGATTATTCAACTCCTGACAGAGAGGTGATGGATTTAAGATGTTGAATGAGAAATATATCTTTGGACATGGATGATATGGAGATTTGTTTTACTTTACTATGTGTATTTGTTACAAGGGTTATGTTTTTATTTTAAAATGGGGGTGAGTGGGAGAGAAAATAAATGCTTACTATAAAAAAATAAAACAACCCCAAAATATTAAAGTCCTACTACTATAGGGCTAAAAAATGTCCCTGAGACAGGGTCCAGCCCTCATCATAGAGTTTTAGATCTAGAGCTTAGAATCCATCTAGTACAACCCCCTCATTATACAGATGAGGAAACTGAGGCCCAAACAGATAGAGGTTAACTTGTCTAAGTTCATTCAGGTAAGAAGTAGCAGAGTAAGAATCTAAACAAAAGTCTCAAGACTCTAACAGTGGTTTTCGCTATACTATGCTATCTCTCAATTTTAGAGATGAGGAAAATCAGGCTTAATAATACTAAATCAATCATTTATTAAACAATTACTACATTTCTAAAGGACTTTACAATTTTTGAAGTGCTTACCTTATGAGATTTAAGTATCATCCCCACTGTAGAAAGGAAACTAAGAATGAGAAATTTTAAGTGACTTGCCTACAAGTCACCTTACTGGTAAGAAAGTGGCAGAGCCTGAACTCAAATCTAGTCTTCTGACTCCAAATTCATTGGACCATGCTTTGGCTAGTCTAAGATCTTTCCACAGGGCCATTACTAGAACCTAGATTTTCCATTATATCATATAAGCAAAAAGAGGGGAACAATATCCCAGATCCGGCCAATGAGGAGACAGGTGACCGCAATATTAGAGAAAGTCAGTGTCTCACTGCTGAGGACATAGCAGTCCTGAAGGAGAAACCCTAGAGACAAAATTCCGCCACCTTCTGCATTATGCTCTCACAATAACTCACAATTACAATCTCTCACATTTCTGCAGCACTTTTTGCTTGACAATAATTTAAGGGAAGTAATATGAATTTATTTTCAGAATCATTTTACACATGAGGAAACTGAGGCTCCAAGAAGTATCATGACTCACTTACTTTGCCATTTGGTTGGTTAGTGTAAGAATTGGATTCTAAATTCAGATCTCTTGCCTCAAAGATTAAAATGATTTCAATAGCATCCTATGTATGTCTGTTAACCTATTCTGACATGGGTTACATGCAGATGTGTGCTGGAGGTAGTTATAAGCATTTACACCTTGGAAATCAGCAAATACAACAAATCACATCTTGATTTATTCTTTTGTTGATTGCCTACTTAAGAAAGTGATGGAGAAAATATTAATGCAGATTAAACTCAAAAGTATGTCATATGTATATTTTTTTTCTTTTTCTTGGAGAATCAGTTCTTAAACATTTACCAGCACACTCGTGTTATATATGACCTTAACCCCCTTTTTGAACCAAGCTTTCTAATTTAGTGCATTGGAAAAGTTCTTCAGCCATGCCCCTCACAGTTGTCTGCACTGGCCATTTGGCAACAAATCATATGTTACTTTGTGATACCTATGGTATGATTATTTAATTTCTTACGTTTTGGCAAATTCTACCCTCACCTGGATAATAAGCTTTTTATCATATTTTTATTATATTACATGATGTTTTTATTATATTCAGGACAAGTACCATAGCATCCTCACAGAATCATAGATTTAGAGCTGGAAGAGTCTTTGGAGGTTACCAAGTCTAACATGTCTATATAGGTGAAGAAACTGAGGCATGAAGAGGGTTGTGAAATTGTCCAGGTACCTACAACTAGTGTCTAAGACTGAATTAGGTCTTCCTAATTCAATTTCAGCACCCTAGATAAGTTTTACATTTATGCACACACACACACACATACACACACATACAGAGTACCAAGATATCACATAGTAGTGCACAAATATCTGCCAACTGGTTTCTCAACATGAGAATACATTTTTGATTTCACAATGGAAAGGGCTGGAAAAATAAGAATCATTTCTTCCAAATTCACTTCACAGCAAAGGTTTGCTAAAATGTGTTTATTTTGTAAAGTAAGAAATACCTATACAAATCAGCATTGATTAGCATGTGCAATAACTCTGCTGACATTTCAATAATATATTCAAGACCAGGGATATTGACTATTAAGCTTCCTATGTGTTCTCTAAAAGTGTAACAGTTATGTAAATGTGCCACCTGTGCAAAGACAATACATTTCCCCTGCTTATTGAACATGATACCTTTGTTTCTGGAGGTAAAGGCTTTCAGTGCTTTTATCCATTCTAAGGACTCTATTCTGCCTTGACATTTCTGATTTAGCCAAAAGATATAAAATGAAAAAAAAAAGATGTGAAAACTCTACATCAGTAGATGATTCCCCTTGACTTAGCAACATCTGAAGTGGGGATGGATGAGTCTAAATGACTTTCCAGTTATCCCACATCCTGTGTGTATTAATATCACCTGGAGAAAAATAATCCTTCTGAGACAGAGCCAAGATTGGAGTAAAGACAGGGACTCGCCTGAGCTCTCCCCAGACCCCACCAAATACTTTTAAATAATGACTCTAAACAAATTCTAGAGAGGAAGAATCCATAAAAAGATAGAGTGAAACAATTTTCCAGCCCAAGACAACTTAGAAGGTCAGCAGGAAAGTAGGAAGTAAAGAAGATAAGAGAAGGGGAGAAGGAAGGAAGGGCACTTTGGGGGAGGCAAAAGTCAGAAGTAAAATACTTTTGAGAATGGAAGGAGAATTTTAAGGAGAGAGAGTAGGATAAATGGTGGAAATAGGAAGGAAATACATAGTTGGTAAACATTACTGCGAGAAAAAATTACAGTGTGTTTCTCTGAGAAAGACTTAAATTTCTCAAACATGGAAAACAGTCAAATTTATAGAAATAAGTTCCATTCCTCAATTGATAAATGGTCGAAGGACATGAACAGGTAGTTTTTAGAAAAAGTAATCAAAACCATCTATAGTCATATGAAAAAAAAATGCTCTAAATTACTATTAATGAGAGAAATGCAAATTAAAACAACTCTGAGGTACCACATCACACCTATCAGATTGGCTAACATGACAAAACAGGAAGATAAAAAATGCTGGAGAAGATGTGGGAGAATTGGAACACTAATACATTGTTGGTGGAGCTGTGAGCTCATCCAACCATTCTGGAGAGCAATTTGGAACTACGCCCAAAGGGCTACAAAAATGTGCATACCCTTTGACCCAGCAATACTGCTTCTAGGACTATATCCCCAAGAGATCATAAAAATGGGGAAGGGTCCCACATGTACAAAAATATTTATAGCAGCTCTCTTTGTGATGGCCAAAAACTGGAAATCAAGGGGATACCCATCAATTGGGGAATGACTGAAACAGTTGTGGTACATGGATGTAATGGAATACTATTGTGCTATGAGAAACGATGAACAAGAAGACTTCAGAGAGGCCTGTAAGGACTTATATGAACTGATGCTGAGTGAAAGGAGCAGAACCAGGAGAACTTTGTGCACAGCAACGACCACAGTATGTGAGGAATTTTTCTGGTAGACTTAGTACTTCATTGCAATGCAAGGATTTAAAAAATTCCCAATGGACTCTTGAGGCAAAACGCCTCCCACATCCAGAGAAAAAACTATGGAATTTGATTGCAGAATGAAGCAGACCGTTTATTTTTGTATTATGTTTTGTTTTATTATTTCTCTCATTCATTGTAATTCTTCTAAGCAACATGACTAAGATGAAAATGTATTTAATAGGAATGTATGTATAGAACCTATATAAAATTGTATGCCATCTCAGGGAAGGAGTGGGTAGGGAGGGGGAAGGAGGGGAAAAAAATCTAATATATATGGAAATGATTGTAGAACACAAGACAAATAAAATAATTCAATTTAAAAAGATACTTTTTCTTCATTTTTCTTGAGGTTTTCTTTTGTCTGTTTTCTCTCACAGAATGACTTACATGGAAATATGTTTTGCATGACTACACATGTATAATCTAGGTCAAATTGTGTGCCTTTTCAATGAGAGAAAAGTAGAGAGGGAGAGCATTTGGAACTCAAAATTTGGAGGGGAGAAAAGAATGTTAAAATTGTTTTTATATGTAACTGGGGAAAAATAAAGTATTAAGTAAGATTTTAAAAAAGAAAAAAATAATCCTTTTTGGGTCAAATGTTAAGATCACTGCTATAAAGCCAGAGAAAAATGCATCTGGAGGGGCCCTATTCTGGAACCTGGAAGCTGAAGAATGAAGTGCAAAGTTTATAAAGTGAGTACAGGACATCCCCAGATCAACAGCTCATTATCAGTTTGGTAGGATAAATTGAGTGATGTTTCAAGGGTTAGTTGGATCTTGGAATAGTTAATTTTTTTTATCAATATGACCAAAGTGAAAACATGATTGTGTATAGTATGTGGGAGATACATGGATGGATAGCTAGCTAGATGGATGGATGGACAGATGTAGGATGGATAGCCCCAGCTCTTAGCACAGTGCCTACCATACAATAGGCATTTAATGTTTGTTGATTTGACTTGCCTTTTAATAAAGCTTACTGCTTTATTACAGGTTGTGGAGGAAAGGAACTGCATTGATTTTCATCTTTGTATGTATCTCTGGTTCAAGGTAATCATAATCAAAGTGTCTTATGATTAGTAGCTGCTTAATAAATTCCTGGGTTTTCTTTTTATTCAGAACTGTGATTCAAACAATCTAGGTAGTGTCTTATGAGGAAATTTATCCCCCTATCAGCTTCTCTGCAGCTAACAGTGTCACTGTTGTCAGGGTGCGGAGCAGTTAAGGGACTTGTCTAGGATCAGCCAGTGTATCAGAAGTGGGACTTAAATCTAGGTCTTTAGGCTCTCTGTACATTCCACCATGACATTCCAATGTCAACAAGGCTTGTTGACTTATTTAAAAAATCAAAGCAAACCAAAAACCTCTCTCCAGAACTTCTCACCTTTTCCTTTGATTTCATTAATTCATGTTTTTTTTTTCCCCTGTTGGACTAATGAATACATTTGAGAAAACAGAAACATGATCAAAATTTTTATTCTTGTTTAGCTTATACAGTTTGAGGCAGTAAAGGTAATTACTCCAACTTCCATAGTCCCAAGGAAGGTGCTCTCATATCAGTAGAAAGGCATTAACAGGAACATAGAGGGTATGTAGGATCTATCTGTCTATGGATATATATGTACATATACACACACTTAAACGTGCATGTGTATATGTGTGTGTCTATACACACACACACAAATAAATTCAGATCCTATCAAGTAAACAGTTGTGGGGTGGGGGGAGCATTGTCCTTTAGAAGGACAAGTGTGACATAGTCCGAGGACTGAATTGGAGTCGAGACCTGGGAGATCATGAAGCTTCTGAGAGACCACGTGATGTAATGAGAACACTGATAGGCCTCAAATTTGAATTCCATTCTGCCACTTACTTCCTTTGTGACCTTGCTTAATCTCTCTGGGTCCTCTTTTCTTCTTGGTAAAATGAGGGGGTTGGATTGGATAACCCTGTAAGGTTTCTTTCAGCTCTAAATCTACGGTCCAATAAGCCTAAATCACTTCAACTTTCTAACTCTTAACTTTCCCATCTGTAAAATGGAAATTATATTTTTACATTACCTATCTCCCTAGGGATATTTAAGGAAACCTTAAAGTGCTATGTAAATTTGACCTATAATTCTTACTATGGTTGTTGGAAGTAGCTTAGCTCTCACCAGTCAGGCGACCTGGGGGGATGGGGCTGGTGGCAAATCTGCAGGCTAGAGGCAAGTGGATTCAGTCAAAGGGCTGTACTTGAGGATACAGAGGCCACATGTGGCCTCCAGGCTACAGGTTCCCCACCCTATCTACTTCATGAGAAATGGACTAAAGTGCATTGATTATTGGTGATAATACTAGCCCAGAAGAATTCACACTTCTCTAAAGCATTATTACTTCAGGAGTCATGCTCTGTTGACATCTCTTGGCACATTATTTTGACTGATCAGAAATGAGTGTTCATATTTCAGTGCTCTAAAGCAGTAGTTAGTAACCTAGAGTCCATAAACTTGTTTATAAAAAAATATTTTGCTAATTTTATTTTAACACAACTGGCTGCCCTTGTAATCTTATAGATTTTATTTCATGCATTTAAAAACCTAATTCTGAGAAAGGGTTCCTAGGTTTTATCAGGCTGCCTGAGGGGGGTCCTTGGCACACACAAAGAGATGAAGAACCCCTGCTTCAAAGTTACAGTCGCAAAAATGGGCACAAAGTTCTCAGTCATTAATCAACCTCAGTGTTCCCCAATTTGGAATTTGGATTCATTTGGAAATAAGTAAAATGCTGAACTACAGGAAAAATATGGAAAACTTTACAAAACATTATTTCAACAACATGGCTCTAAAACCTTACATTTGGTTACAAAAGTATAGACAGTAAAGTTAAGAGAACAGCATGTCCATTTGTCTTTTTTATTTTTTTTACAAAAACAAAAGAAAAATATTTTATTTTACAAAAATTAGTTTAGGATACTAAAGTCTGATTTTATACAAATATCTTTACAAAACTGAATTATACATAGAAAAAAACAAATGATTTAAAATATATAATACTCTTTACATGGATGTGTTACATTACTAATGTATCATTTGGATAAGGTTTAAAAATGAAAGTAGCATCAAAACATCATGTTCAAAATACATTCCTTAAGAGTCCAGGAAAAATACTCAATGCTCTCACTGTCCACCTGTGTTAATGTATGGTGTTCTACAAGGAGTCATGACAGAGCTATGAAATAACATTCAGTGAAACAAACAAAAAAAAATTACTGTGAAACAGTAGGTTCAGAACATTCAAATTTAGTTCACTTCCTGGGATCTATATTACAGCTCATCAAATGGAGTAAAATATTCCATTTTTATTTTCAGGTATAGATGGTCACTATTGTTTTTGGTAACAATGAGTCCATTCTGAGATTACATGTAGGCTATAAAGACTTCATGGAGCAGTGGGCTGTAGACTAATTCCTGGAGTCTAAAGAGGTTATTAGAAAACCCTGTGCACTCAGGTACAGAACGAAAAATTTACAAGTAAAAAGTAAAAAAGTGTCCAGCAAAAACAAGGAGCGGGCAGCCAGCCAGGGTTCTCCATAGGTACTCTTATGACGTCTGGAGAAAGCAAATAAGCACTCTGGAACACTGAATGAAGCCCATGTGGCAAACTTTTGGGGGGACATGAGCAAGAATCCTATGAAATTGGCAGCAACCATCTGCCCCACAGAAGGGAATTCTCAAATCAGTGAGGTCATAGATCCACTTCCAGAGAGGCTTCCATAAGCCAGTATTTTATGAGCATTCATGATCAACAATGTCATTCCCACTCCTTTCCCAGAGAGTATTTCTTGTCATTAGTATATTTAAAAACCAGAACTTAAAATTGGATTAGGTTCCCATCAATATTTATGCCAAAACACTTCCTTCTTCTTTGCATATTATTTTAAGCAAGGAGTCACCCTTTGTTGCAAGATGTGTTGCAGTGTAAGGGAATAGCAGGAGGTCCAAGGGTGATGCTCTATTTTCCCTAGAATGAACTGTTGAAGATACCTCATCATAGCTTTAAAATACCTGCTAAATATGATGTAATATAATAATCCCATGATTCAAAATCAAAGGGGTGTATTCTGAACCCTCTCACATCTTCACAAAAGAAAAAGCAAAGTCAAAGTTGAACCTTCCCCTTCCTCTGATCCCTTCCCTTTTCCCCTCCCCAGCCCCACCAATGAAGAAATAGAATATACAGTTTCACTCCTAAGACTAGAAGTCTCCTATGCAACATGGCACACTTCAGCTGTGTGAGTATAACCTAGTACAAGAATGCCCAAAGCCTCCATCTCCATCACCAAGAGCATCTTCCTCAATAACAAGATGCTTATAACTCTTCTTTAAAATATGCCTGCTTCCTGGCACTGGTGGCATCTTTCCCATTGGGTGCCAACCAAGTGAAATACACCTTTATTGGATCGATGTTCCAGTGTTTGTGAAACGATATGGGAACTTGGTGAGAAAGGTAGTCCTCTGGATAATCCACCGGCCGAGCCTGGAAGAAAAGGAGACAATTACTTTCTTCCCCTATTGAGGTTTTTGGTCCCATAGTCATATTTGCAGGAAGAATGCTTTATAATCTTGCTACTGTAACAGTAGCTGCATGCGTCCAAAATCAGTACCAAAATCTTTGGTACCGCCTTTCCTCTATCCTTGACCTTTGCCTATGGGACTTCTTTCTCATCCTCTTTTTCCTACCCTGACCCTTAAATATGCATATATATATGTACATATATGGAGAGAGAGATATCTACACTATTAATACGGATATACAATATCAACATAGGTATCTATATATCTATAGCATACAGCTTTGATAACAAAAAGAGCACGCTGACCTCCCCAAATCTCTCCCAGAGGACTACATAAAATAAATTAATAATTTAAGTGAGATTTTAAGAATTCAGATGATTTATGCAGGAAAGGTAGTTGTTTTGCTCAGGCTGGAACAAATGTAGCATCGGGTTCCAGTTGTTTTTTTATGATGTTTAGAGTTTCACACCCTCGGTGCCTTTGTTCCAGCAAAATCTACGATGGCTAAAATTAAGATTTCACAAGTTCACGTGGACTGTGAAGTAGTGGCATGGCAGATGTCCACCAAGTCCTTCTGCAAAGATTGCTGGTGGCCTCCCAATCCCCCTTGCACATCTGGGTATAGATGGAAGAACCAAGGGGTTCAAGAAGGTAGGGGTCAATCAACATTCTTTCTCCAATAATGCCTGTCCCTCCAGGGTAGGAAATTCATAATTAGAAGCCACAGCGAGGTTCATGAGGGAGAAAATAGACAGCGGTTACCCATGTAGAGTTCTCATTTTCCTTTTCCACACCAATCCCCATTTCCTCTTGCCACGCACATACAGCATATGTAGACAACAACCTTAGCCATCCCTTCAAACACTGGGGTTTCAAGAATCAATCAATAAGCATTTATGTAATAATAATGGCTGGAATTTATACAAACCTTTAATGTTCCAAAAGCACTCTGTGTTTGTTGTCCCCTTTGATGCTCACAACTCTGTGAGGTAGGAGACAGAGAAGTTGCATGATTTGTTCAACATTACACCGTTGGTAAATGTCTGAAGGAGGGTTCAGACTTAAGCCTTCCTGACTCCAAAACCAACATCAATTAAGTTCTACTAAGTGCCATTCAGCCTTGCAAAGACTCTGACATAAATACAAAGAATAAAAAAGAAAACGATCCTTATACTCAAGGAATTTTCATTTGAATGGGAATTTCTGCCTTCCAGACTGGCTCTATCATGATATGACACAGTGAGATGAACTATTATTGTATACTGAATTAGTGATAGACCCAGTATTAAAAAGTACAGCTTCTGATATAATGAGAATGATACCATAGTTCTTACCCACATACCCACATTTAGAGGTGCTAGATGACACCATAGTGTACAGAGAACTGGGTCAGGAATTAAGAAGACTTAAATTCAAATCTGGCCTCAGACACTTACTAGTGGTATGACTCTGGTGTGACACACTTAACCTCTGTCTGACTCAGTTTCCTCAACTACAAAATGGGGATAATAATAGCACCTACTTTACTAGATTGTTGCAAAAAATCAAATGAAATGTTAACACTAAAATAAATGCTTATCCCCATTAAGTGAATAGGTTGTAACTGAATCATAATCCTAAGAAATGGTCTTGGGAAAAATACCCCATGCATCTTTTTCTCATATATCCAGAGCTTAGGCTTTCTCTTTTAAAGTCCTTGTCATTACCAAATGATTCAATACAAAAATGAACATGATTTGGTCAGTGGCAGTGACGTTAAAGGAGCAGCACTGCCATCTGTTTTACTGCTGTACCCCAAGGATCAGAGGACCTTCCAATCTGACTTGTAGCTGAGATCCTCTGAATGTGTTATCTCTCCCATTACAATGTGAACTCTTTGAAAGCGAGAACTGCCTTACTTTTCTGTGCTTTGCACATAGAAAATGGCTAATAAATGCTTTTTGCCTTCATTGGTTCACTCATTCATTTTTTTTTAATCTGTAAAATGAGGGGTTTGGGATCCTGAAAAGTACAGATACTGCACACCACTAGCTGGGCACTATCTTGTGTTTTTATTTTGTATTTATATTCCCCAAAGCCCAGTATTTTGCACACAATGAGCAAGTGAGCCCTTAATAAAATGATTTTTTATTCGTTCATTCATTCATTCATTCATCCATAAATATCACCAAGATAACTTCAGATTAGGCTGAAGCCCTTTAACCAGTTAGAAAGTAGAAAAATTTCCCTGCACCAGGACTCAAACACTGAGATCAGTAAGGAAAGGTTAAAAATCATGAATGGCTAGGCACCATTGGTTTTAAAAGTTCTAATCCTTGAAGTAGTTAGTAACTAGATGGGAGCTGTACTGCAGAAAAATGAACCAGAAAATATATCCATATCCACACATACATATATGCATATATATATGCTACCATCTATTCGAACTGGTTTTTAAATTTTTGAATAATAATTAAGGGCAATTATAAATAATTTGATGTTTGTCAGACTCTCTGAGGTTTAACTATCAGGAAGGGAAAAAAAGCCAAGGAAGACGTATTGTTGGATTTTTGCTTTCCTTCCCAATTCAGTCCTCAGTTGATTTCACAATGGCCCAAGAAAGGAGAATTGAGAGCCACAGAGGGAGATCCTTACTCATGCTACACGGCTAAGAAGGAGCAGTTTGCAATACTAACAGAGCTAACAGGAAATAACAACAGACACTCACAATTTCTTTCTGTTAATGCAGATTACAAAAGGGTCTGATTCAGTCTCAGGAAGTCATGTTGGGGAACTAATTTATTAAGCACAAACATGTGCTAATCGTTTTCAATAAATGATGTCCTGGAAAAGAACAAGATGGAACTTATGGAAAGTGAAATCCATTCAGAGAGGTGTATGTTAATACCCAGGAGTCCTGTAAAGGAACAAATGTATTTATAATGCCAAAAGAGACACCCCTCACAGGTTACCATTAGATGATGAGAAAATAGGACACAATGAACAGATGTATGGGAATACTGACTAATTGGTCTCCAACCCAACTAAATATAAACAAAAGAAACCATGACTAAACTGTAGTAGGAGGAATACAGGTTGGGTTACAATATGAACTTTGTAGGGTTTCTTAATCTTACTTTGTGTCATGGTCCTCTTGGGCAGTCTGGGGAAATCTATGGATCCCTTCTCAGAATCATGTTTTTTAAATGCATAAAGCACATAGGTTTACAATGGAAACCAATAAAATTGAAATATACTTATGAAAACACATATATGTATGTATATATTCATATATGTGTATACTTTTTAAGTTCACGGACTCCACATTAAGGACTTCTGTTCTAAGAATTGGGATACATTGAACTAGGGTTGAGGGATGGGGACGAAAAGAGACTGTCCTGTTTTTCCCTAGGCCTGTGAGATCCTGGGCAAGTCACAACCATTATCAATTTGTCTTCTCACCTGTTATTTATGCTGCCTTACTTCACAGAGGTGTATAAATCTTAAAATACCATACAAATGTGAGGTATTAGAGGTCACCCAGAAACATCACAGGACTTGGAATGGGAGACCACCTCCACTTTGCAGATGAGGAAACCCAGACCCACAGGGATTAAATGATTTGCCAAAGGTCACATATATACGAATAACAGAGTCTTCTGACTCCAAATCTAGGCTTCTTTTCACTACCTGATTTCAAATTCCGCCTCAGATACTTACTAGTTGTACAGCCATGGGCAAGTCATTTCACTGCATTCAAGTGTCAGTTTCCTATATGTAAAATGGGGACAATAACAGTACCTATTCCACAAGGTTGTTATGAAGATCAAATGTGATAACAGATGTAAGACATCTTAGAAATGCCAGTTAGAATTGTGGTTACTATTGCCAATGTACCACATTGCCCACATCAAAGTCCTTACTTGCAGATCCTATTTATTTTTCTTTAAAGAATTCTGTTTGGAGGTGGATTGGACTTATTCTGAGTCCCTTTCTGGAATCAGGATTCCATTATGATCTGTTTACTGTACTGGATGGTTTATAGAGAAAAACCAAGAAGAGAAGTCTGAGGCTGAGCATTAATGCTAACTTTATCAGTAAGTCAATATGTAACCACTGATATTCATCTCTGTCTCAGAGCACAGACTCTGGTCACTGGGATGGCCCTCAGAAGACATCTAAGACAACTCCCTCAATTTACAAATGAGGAAATTGAGTTCTACAGGAGTGAAAGGATTTGCCTTTAGGTCATTTAGTGAATGAGAGCTTGGAATGAGAACCCAAGTCTCCTGATTCCCAGCTCAGTGTAGTAGGGGTTTTTTTCCCCATCATGCCAGACTTACTTTATGAATTTAAAAAAAAATCAGTTTTCAAATTTATGTCTCTAAGAGATACTTTAAACATTAGAAGATAAAACAGAACTTGCTAGGAAGACTTTGCTTTCAGTCTTGGAAAAGGCTTAAAATACATTGCCTATGGAACACAAATCAGGAGTTTTTAAGAATGAGAAAGTAAAAAATGAATTCCTTTAAAATTTGTTCCCTAGAATTTATGCCTGAAGAATAGGTTATTTTCTTTCTTTTGCTGGAAAGAATAGGAGAGCAGGATATATGGTCCCTGTCTGGCTTTTCCTGTGTGAGCAGACTCACAGTATTCTATTCTAATATCTTTCTTTCCCTTTTTCTTCTTTTATAGGCCAAGTTTTTCCCTAGACAGTCAAGGCTGCTGCGCACATCTAAGAACTGCCATGTTAATATAGTGATGGATTATCTCTCTTCTGCTCCAAGAGTTTTAATCATTTTTTTTTCCATTTTTCACTTGGAAGACAAAGAATAAAGCACCTCACCTGCTCTTCTAGGTCTTTATAACCTTGTATGTCTAAGGTTTAGAATGGGTAAGATCAGACAGGATTTTGAAAGAACAAGAAAAATGCCCTTTTGTCAAGGAGGGTTTTCTAAGCTGATCATTAAAGTGCTATTTTTATCCTTCCACACAGTACTAAGGGATGTTAAAGGGAGTCTGCCTCATCCAATGATGCAAATGCTTTCTCTGCCTCGCTAGAATTCTCTCCTCCACTGCTGTACCTGTCATGGTTGAATTTTTATATCACTAAGGGTAGCAACTGCTGCTTGGTGGTGACAAAAAATATGAATTCTAGATCTATAATCAAGGTTTAAATGCCATTTCAATGCTTGTTATGGCATCTAAAGTAGACATACATTTACATTTTTCAAGTCCTGAGCAGCTCTGAGTTTCTCTAAGAAAAGCATATTGTAGGTGTTGAAAGCATGCTTGTTATTAATCCAAGTATAGCACAGAGACTTCATTTTGGGAATATAAACACATTCATAGACCTACTTCTCAAGGGACTACTAAAAATAGTACAGGAAGAACATATTTCTCCAAAAACTATAACGATGATATGAAAACAGCACCAATATCTTGTGGAAATTGCTACCGCTTCTCCTTCTTTCCTACCCCCAGGACAGACTAGGGGGAATAAGAGTAAAAAGGATGAAAACCTAACAAAAAGGCTGCAAAACTGATAGTGATAACAGTAGAATAGGAGGCAAATTTATACATGCAGACGGAATTAAATTCAACAGCTTTGAAAGCTACAAGTTGAATTTATTATATGCTTTAAAAGAAAAGCAAGCTATACATAACAAAGATCTGTAGCTTCTTGTACAAACCTCTTTTTCTATTCTACCATGTATATGGAAATAATCATTTTATTTGGTATTTGTTAAATTCAGAACAAAAATGAATTGTGGAAAAGAATTACGCACAAGCCAGAGGAATGCTATTAGGTTTGCCCAGGATATCCACCCCATCCACACACACCCCCCCCCCGCCCCCCGCCATGAGCAAATAGTGAATATCTTTTTGGGTTAAAAATGTCCAACAATATGGGAAGGGGTAGGTTTTCTCTGGTCCCTGATGTGAAAGCAATATATGTCACATGTCATTTATTTTCCTACATGTTCTTAATCCCGCCTTTGTAATATATGTGACATAATAGCTTTCCCCACTCCTTCCCCTGTCAAAGAGGCCTCCATGGATGCCCACCTGGACCTTGTGTGCATAATTCTCAAAACCATTCAAAGAAATGATGATAAGGGAAAAGAAACAGACTCCTCTAAGGAGAAAAAATTCTTTTCTTTTTTTAAAGCAGCATGGAAAATAATCCTCTCACCTGATGAAAGAGAGGGCTGTGCGTCACCGGGATTCCCAGACCACTGAAACACATGCCAAGCACCATGTCATCTGGGGCATCATTGCTGTAACATCGACACTTACTAGCCAAAAGCCTCCGGACTGCTTCTCTGCTAAAGACCATACTAAAGGGTAAAGATGAAGAAAAAACAAAGGGAACTTCAAAGACCATTAACTTCAATAGAGAAATCTGGTTCAATTGAGACACATTTTTGATTATGATAAAAGAGAGGTTTCTCTGGGGCTCAGAAGCCATCCATAATTACTCTGTATAAAAGAAATTGTTTTTGCGCTTTCTGGCAAATATTAACACTTGCATAAATATTTTAAACTTAAAACAGATGTTTTCCTTGTGGGTAAATTTTTACTTCTTCATACATTTCTGTTCTAACTTCCTGGCAAAAATATGCTGCCTCATGTTCTATTTTTTTCAAATAATCAGTTGGAAAACTAAAGTACTCCCTGGTATTGGAACTCTCCATGGCAACATACATTGGAGTTTTCTTTGGACAAGTCACAAGCCTCTATATCTCAGAGACATCCTTAATTCCTATAGGCTAAGAATGACCCAACTAAAAGATCCCTTTAGGGATCCAGAGCTATCCTTACAGACAGTAAGGAAAATAGATTTTAGAGAATTAAAGGATCTTAAGAACTGGAAGGCCCTCGGTGGTCATTTAGTCCAATGATCTACCTGAAGCAGGAATTCTCTTTACATGCCCCTGGAAGATCTCTGTTTAAATACATATGGTGAAGGGTAATTCACTATGACTAGAAGCTAACTGAGGGGACTTAATTTCTCTTCAAGTTGAATTAAAATCATCTTCCCTTTAATTTTAACAAAGAGATCTTAAGGCAAATCCCTCTTCCCTGTGGTTGTCCTACTTACACCTATATATGTCAAAAGAGAACAGTCATGTGTCCCCTAAGCCCTGTCTTCTTCGGACTTAATAGCCTCAGTTCCTTCAGCTGATCCCCCTTATAACATGTATTGAATGCCTGATGCCCCTTTAGACTTACTCTAATGGTTAACAGAATCCTGGGAGAAAATGTAAGACTCTTGTTTCCAGGGTTTATTGTCAAAGCTCTACCATTAAAATGCTGTTACTTTGGGCATGTTGTAGCCTGTCTGGATGATTCTGCTTTGGTCTAATCTAGTCTACTCTGTTACTGGGTCTCATTATTACTTTGTGGAAGCTTGGGAACTACAAAAAATAAGTATGAGGGGAAAATCCTGAGACATCCTGATATAAAGATGACTTTCCCTACCCCTCCACTCAGAAAATGAAAGACACATAAGGACGTAATCTGTCTCCTCCTATCCTCAACAACCCCTTCCCCCCAAAAAAGTTAATCTAAGGTGTTAATAAGTTTTCCCAGCCAATCATTCTTTTCCTGACTCTGGAATGGAAAGAGTTAATACAATTTCAAAATTACTCCTTAAGTCTAACATGAAGAAAACAAATTTTTAGTACTCCTAAGTGGAAAACAACAGTATCCAAAGACTTCTTAGAAAACAACCAGAAAGTCACACCACTGTCTCTTCCTTTTTCAGAAATTCTTTTTGTTCCTCTGGTTATGTCAGTTTTATATCATGTTGTCATCAGTGGCTTTGTGTTGCTTCATATTGATTAGGCTTGAGCTCT
Source organism: Notamacropus eugenii (assembly GCF_028372415.1). NCBI lineage: Eukaryota > Metazoa > Chordata > Mammalia > Diprotodontia > Macropodidae > Notamacropus > Notamacropus eugenii. The sequence goes on along the minus strand of NC_092876.1, from coordinate 200,155,591 downwards.
GGAGAGGTCAATAAGATGTCTTTTAGTAAGAGATCCCTTGTGGACCTAATTAGCTAACATTAGGGCAAAACATATCTTGTTTCTTTCTCTTTTTTTTAGTATACATGTTTATTTTATTTTTTCGCAATTTCACGTAAACAAAATGTTTTTAACATTCATATTTTAAATTTTCAAGTTCCAAATTCTTTCCCTATCTCCTTCCCTTTCCTTGAGAAGACAATCAATTTGATAGAGATTATACATGTGTAGTCACAGGTATGCTTCTTTTAAAACACCTACTGGCCAAGAGAGAATGGGTGGTGGTACAAGGGGTTTAAATGTGATTTTTATCCTAATCAATGCAATGGCATCTCTTCCGTTTAATTCAACAAACATTCATTTTAAATTACTATTAAATACCCAATGTGTGCTAAGTCCTGGAGGAGGTACCAAGTTCTGATGACACAGAGCCCCTACTCATATGGATCAAGAGACATTTATTAAATACCTCCTAAATTCCAGGTATCATGCTAGGTATTGGGGACATAAGGATAAACAGGATTGGGGGAGACAGCATGTAATTTATAAGACTATATACAAAATATATGCAAAGTATATACAAGGTAATTTAAGAAGGGAAGAAACTAGAAGTTGGGAAGGGCCTCAGGAAAGATGAAGGAAACAAGAGATTGATTATCTGAGGCAGAGGTAAAGAGAGTATAATTCCAGACATGACAAGTAGCCAGTGTAAAGACCCAGAGAATGGAAATAGTGTCATAGGTGAGGGAGAGGAGGAAAGCTAATTTGGCTGGAAGGGGAATACTGTATAATAAAGGAATCAGGTTGTGAAAGGTTCTAAAGTAGGCAAAACAAATAGGCTGGAGCCAAGCTGTGAAGGGCTTTCAAAGCAAGAGGAATTTCCATTTCAACTTAAAGGCAAAAGAGAACTACTAGAGTTTATTGAATAGGGGATGTGACATGGTCAGATCTGTGGTTTAGGAAAATTACTTTTGGTAGCAGTATGGTGTTTGGATTGGAGAAGGAGGAGACTTGAGGCAAGGTGACCAACCAGAAGGCTATAAAGATGTTTGTGAGAAATGAGTATCTCTCTCTTGTATTTAATAATTATTGAATCAAGACCCTTTTCTACTTCCTCATCCAGAAACCAATCACTGCAGGAAATCTCTTTTAGAGATTTGCTCAGGCCAAGGATCTAATCAGACAATAAAAGAAATTCTCATTTTAGGCTAATGGGTATATTCCTGCCCACTGTGTTTGCTCAGGCACATCTGAGAAAATGTAGATCCTCCCTTTTGTCAGATAGGTGATGTGGAAATTGAGGTCTCTATGACCAAGATTTGAGTGACCTAAGTCACATACCCCAAGAACCTCATTTTAATACTGCCCACCTCCCACTGTGAAAATCAATCAGAATTGATTGCCACCCCTCAGGAACACATACCCTTCAAAGGGCATATAAACTGTGAGCCCACTGCCATTAGAGGTCTTTGGTCTAAGAGAGATAGTCAAATGACCACCCTTATATTAATAAATGTGCTGGCCTTATTAATAAAATTATTAAATTACCCAGAAACTATGACTCTCAAAAATTTTTAATCTTCACATGTTAGAAGCCCTGAATTTGGGTGGTGGTCATATAAGAAAAAGCTAAACAATGATGTGAAGGTAGAAATGACAAATTTTGACAACTGAGTAGAAATGTGGAGTGGGGGAGAGTCAGAAATCAAGGATGATACAGAGGTTGTAAACCTTGCAATCCAAAAGAGATAGAGAAATTTCCATGAAAAATCTGGATTGTAAGCCCAGTTCTGGTGAGATTTACTACTTAAATAGCACTGAGTAAATCGCCTGCCATTTTGGGGCTTTAGCTTCCTCATTGGAAAAAAATAGAAATATGAAAATAAGGAAGAAATAGGGAGAATTCAAATTGAAATAGGAAAGTTCAAAAGAAGGGTGTGTGTGGGGGAAAAGAGAATGCATTCTTTTTTGAATTTGTTGTATCTAGGATACAGAGTTAGGAATATTCAAGAGGCAAGTGGCGATATGGAAATGGAGTTCAAAAGAAAGAAGAGGTCTATATCTAGAAATCTGAGATTTGGGAATCATCATCTGCATAGAGATGATCATTGACCCGGTGGAAGCTGATGAGATCACCAGGAGAGAGAATATAGAGAGAAGAGGATCCAAGAAAGAGCACGTGGAAACACAGTAAGTATGATGTGGATGATCAACCAGCAAAGGAGAATGATAAAGAGTAGCTGGACCAAGAGATAATAATATCATTAAAACCCAGAAAGAAGAAAGTATACAAGGAACAGAGAAGTGATCAACAGCATGAACATAGTCTGCTATCTCAATTTACTTTAAATTAAATGATGACAGATGTGGAACTGACAGGGCCTTAGAGATAATAAAGTGCAAATCTCTCATTTTAACAGATGAAGAAACTGACAATCAGTGACTTGCCTAAGGTCACCCAGATAGTGAGAGGGAGAGCTAAGATCTAGTCCATATCCTCTACAGCTAGGTGGTGCAGTGGAGAAAGTGCTGAACCTGGAATCAGGTAGAATGGAGTTCAAAACTGGCCTCAGATTCCTACTAAGTATATGTCTGTGGGCAAGTCACATAATCTCTGTCTGCCTCAATTTCCCCAGCTACAAAACAGGGATAATAATAGCATTTACCTTCCAGAGTGGGGTATAATAATCAGATCAGATAATATTTGTAAAACATTTAGCACAATATCTGACATACAGTAGGAACTTAATAAATACTTGTTTCCTTTCTCTGCCTCTAAATCCAGCAGTCTGCTCCTTTATTTTCCTCTTATAAACATATAAGAAAAGCAGGAGTAGAAGATCTTTATAATCATTTGATCTATTTGTATTTCTGTGCATTCTGAGAGCTGAGTTGGTAAAGTACAAGCTGAGAGTGAGTTTTGCTGTTAGCAAATCTGTAATTTCTTTCTACCCATCCTGAGCACTAGCTACATAAATAATCCAAATTGCCCAAGCACATGTGGATTTGCAATAAAACTTTTTATTAAGATAGTGGGCTATTTAAGCAGCTGTCTCAACATGGAAAATTGCCCATCATGTTGGGCTGCAAAGAAAGAATTGCACATATGTCCTGTAAGCCAATTTTTAAATATTTAAAAGATCTTTAGAGGCTAGAATTCTAACACCTTGATATCTCTATTTCTTTTAAATTGGAAAAACTGAAAAAGGAGGCAGGGATTTGCCTAAAGTTCTACCAGGAAATTAATACCACACCAAAGAAGTGAGGCCAACATTCTGCATCAAAATTCAACTGTCTCACAAAAATTTCTTTGGGAATTGTCTTCTGAAATTCTTCTCCAAGAATCATTTTATCTATCATTCTCCAGTGAAATATTTCAGCTCTGGGATCAAGAGCTTATTCCATGAAACAATGAAGTAATAGTTAGTGTGTGCCAGAAAGCCCCGAGTTTAAATCTAGCCTCAGACATATACCCCGTTTTGTGACCCCAAACAAGTCACTTAATTTCTATTTTCTTCAGCCTCAAATGTAAATGGGGTATAATAATAGCATTTATTTCCTAGGGTGGTTGTGAGGATAAAATGAGAATAGGTGTTAGACACTGAGTACAGTGTCTGGCACATAATAAACTTTTAATAAATGTTGGCTCCTTCTCTCCCTCTTTTCCTGCCATGATTGACCTTCTTCTGTCTCTCACCAGGTGACTCTAAGTATTTCTCTGCCCACCCGGGCTATAACATTTTCCTCCTACTCAAACACAATCTAACAGCAGAACTACTGGGTTTCATCATTTAACTTTCCATCTTTCAATCCCTTACCTTTAAAAAAGAGAGTAATCAACAAGATAAATCCAAATGTGTCAAAGTAGACTAAGTACCATGGGATTATAGAAGTGTAAGGTTAATCAATCACCCAACATCTACTACTATGTGCCCAGCATTACAGGGAAGGGGGAAGAGCATGGAATAAGGGCAGGGATAGAACCTGTTGTTTTATTAGTACAGAGAAATCCTAGAGGAGGGAAATCATTCTACCAATGCTGGTCAGCATGTTTTCTGTAACAATTAAGCGATTCTCTATGAATGGAAGTTGATAGTTAGCGTGTGCCCAATCACTAGGTGGGACTGAATTCAGGTCTTCCTATCTCTGAAGTTAGCCCTCTCTCTTTCCTACACCAGTTGCCAAGGGTGATGGGGATACCCCACTAGATTAGGGGGAGAAATAGGGAAGGCTGCACAAAATGGGGGGAGCATTGGAGAGGGATAAAATCACAGACTGCTAGAACTGACAGTCTCTACCCTTAAAGGTATCCATAATTATATTAGGGAAAATTAAGGACAAAACCTGAGGGAAACAGCAGTTTTGGAGGTGGAAATGAACATTAGGCTTAGTAAGGAGACTTGGATAATTTGGACTGAGATGCAGGAGTCAATCTTGATCTCAGGGAACAGATAATGAAACATACCTTTCCCCTCTGAGGAGGGTAAGATGCAGGAAGGGGCATTCTCCATATGCGTGTGTGTCCATGTGCACAAGTATACATATGCGTGTCTATCAATAAATGATTATAATGTGAAAACAAAAGGCATCAATAAATCTTTTTTTAATGTGAAGTGAGAATTGCTGTTGGTGATTACTTTGTAGATCAATTTAAATAAGTAAGGACATTAATCACTTTATATCTCTGGTCCTCAGTCTCTTCATCTCTGAAGAGGGGGAGTTAGACTAGCTGACTCGCAAAGTCATCTCTAAAACTCTCCATGTCTGTGGAGAGCCTCAAATGCCAGATTAAAAGGTTTGGCCTTGAGCAAATCAAGAGCTAGTGAAAACTCACCCCTTCATTATGGTAACTGTACCTTTTATCCTATACAACATACAATTGGGCAGCTTTCAAAACTCAAGAAATCCTGGTTAAACTGCTCCATAAGTCTAAGCTATTTTTTTGCCATCTCTCACATTCATACTGTAACACTACTCTCAATCCCTAGGTGTTACCTTGCCTTCTCCCATAAATTGCTGCCTTTGATCCTATTATCTGTCATGGTCAGTAGAGTAACATCTATTAAATGCTTACTGTGCTAGGCACTGTGCTAAGAGATGGGTATACAAAAAAAGACATAAAACAAATAAACAAAAACACAGCAATAAAACCCTACTTTAAAGGAGCTCACAGTTTAACATGCAAACAACTATGTCCAATCAAATGTATATAGGATAAACTGAGAGACATCTCAGAAGGAAGGCATGAAGATTAGGGAGACCCAGGAAAGGCTTCTTGCATGTAATGGCTGAAAGGGACTCCTGCATCCCCATCGGTAAAGTCCCTTCCTTCCTCCTTCAAGTCTCAATTCAGAGGTCCCTGCTTCCAGGAAGTTTTTCTGGCCACTGTCTCCACTCCTCTGACTCTTGGAAAAAATAACCTACCCCCCTTTAAATTTCTTAAAGCATTTGAGCTAACTTCATTTTGTGCTTGTCTCACTTTATCTTATATCAGGCTTATTTGTGAACTTGACTTTTCCCCCATTAAACTGTAAGCTACTTTAGAATCAGGCTGTGTCTCATCTGCCTCTGTAGCCCTAGAGCCCAACAGAATGTTGTGTATGTAAACAGGAACTTAACAAATGTTTGGGAAACAAGGTGGCACAATGGATGGAGTAAGGAAAACTCATCTTTGAGAGTTCAAATCTGGCCTTAGACACTTACTAGCTGTGTGACCCTGGGCAAGTCACTTAATCTCTGCTTTAATCCACTGGAGAAGGAAATGGCAAACTACTCTGGCATCTTTGCCAAGAAAATCTCATATGGGGTCATGAAGAGTTAGATGTGACTGATAATAAGTCAGAATCAAGGAGCTTCAGACAGACATCCAGGTGGTGTAGTTCATAAGAGTATTAAATCTGGAGTCAGGAAGACCTGAGCTCAAATCTAAGCCTCTGATACTTTTTAGCTATATGATCTTGGATAGTAACTTAACCTCTATTTGCCTCGGTTTGCTCCTCTGTTAAATGGTATATTAAAAGCCCCTAGGATTGTTGGATTGTTATGAGGATAAATTGAAAATATCTGTATAGCACTTAGCACAGTGCCTGTGTTATATAAATGTTAACTGCTAGATAAGATGTTTTTTTCTGCAAGGTACCAAGTGCCTAAATAGGATTCACAAGCTAGAAGAAACAAACACCTGTTGGCTAATGAAGTAGCTTTCCCAAAGTGTCTGAAAGAGATAGGATAAGGATCACAGCAATGTATTCAGGCAGTGAGGTGGCACAATGGATATAGCACCGCCCTGGAATCAGGAAGACTCATCATTTCTGAGTTCAATTTAGACACTTTACTAGATATGTGACCCTGGGTAAGTCACTTAACCATTTGCCTCAGTTTCTCATCTGTAAAAAGAGCTAGCAAAGGAAATGTCAAACCACTCCAGTATCTTTGCCAAGAAAACCCCAAATGGAGTCAAGAAAGAGTCAGATAGAACTGAAACAACTGAACAACAAAAATGCTAACTAAATTAAACCAAATACAGGATTAAGGTAGCAAAAAAGTTACATTATTGTATATTCAAAAATCAATTATACTTTTAAAAAAATTGGCACTTCCTCTATGGCTTGCCTAATTGTTTTTAATGTAATCAGCAATTCGATGAACAAAGACCTACTTGATTCCATGTCTGTGGGACCTTAAGTGTCCCTTGCAGAGCTATTTCTTGAGCCTGGAGCAGAAAAGGGTCACCTTCACTGGGTTCAATACACTTGAGCCTCTTTGGAAATCCATTAATTGGACCTGGTATCAAGAGCTATAAAAAAACCCAAAGGAAGGCCTCTAGCGCATTGGATAGATCACCTAAGAAGAACTTACAGACAGAAAAGACAGGATCAGAAATCCTAGACAGGTTGGAAGTACAGGTAGTGACCTATACTATATAGAAATCTATCTTATTAAAGGGCTTTCCAACCAGGCTGAACTAGGATACTTTTATATTATTGTTAATATTAGTCCAAGAATTGAGTGCACAGTCTTCAGCATGCACGGGTGATAACCCCCAGGGTCTGGGATCACAACTTCAGCTAAGTCTTAGCCTTTCAGGAGTCTGTAATGTGAACTGGCTCTCTATTTGTAAACAAATTAAGATTCTATTCTTGCTCTCCAAGTAGCTGAGTACAGCTGCAGATGTGTGATGGAAGGAGGCCCCCCAAAAAGCACGATCTCTGCCCCTTTGGGGGGCGGAGTCTTAGACAGCAGGGTGGTACAGTGGATAGAGTACTAGGCCTGGGGTCAGGAAGATCCGAGTAGCTATGTGACCTTGGCCAATCTACTTAACCTCCCTCAGTTGCTAGAATAGTAAAATGGATATAAAAACAAGCACCTACCTCCAGGGTGGTTGTAAGGAACAAAAGAGGTAATATTTGCAAAGCACTTAGCTTTGCAACAGGTGCTTAAATAAATGCATATTCCTTTCCTTTGCCTTATTCTTCCTGCAGCCCTGAGGTACAATAATGATTCTCTCAGTGCCAGAAAGTCAGTGATCAGAGGACCCTATTCCTGCTCCCCGGGCTGCAAAGTCATGAGCTCCTGGCCTTCCAAGCAAGCCTAGTTCTGGAATGAGAACCCCTCCTATACCCAACAGCTTCAGAGGCATCTTTATACTTTGTGGCTAGCATAGAGACTGCTGCTTTAGTATATCCACAGAGTTTTTGTTCAGCCAATCAAAAGAGTCATAAAGGCTGACAAGAAGCAGTCTGAGGATACCGACATCTGCTCTGCAGAGGGGGGAGGCTGGGAAGGAATATCTCCTACACTTCATATCCACAAAAAAGTAGAGGGGAGAGCATTATACCATCATGGTCCTGGACACAAAGCAGATGCTCAAAAGAAGAAACAAAAAACCCTATTTTAATTGGTTTTGTACACACAGGATTACATCCAAATATATAATTTAAAAAAAAAAGACAGCAAACATTTAATGTCAAAGGTTTGTTTTTTGTTATTGTTTTATCTTATTTTTTAAAGTCCAAACCTGTGATTTCATTGGTATAGGGAAATTTTCATGAGGACATTTCCTCTACTAATGGAGCTCAACAACTGTCTACAACTTCTGGGCTTATTCAGGGGCTTTACTCTGTTTGTGTCATGGACCCATCTAGCAGTCTAGGGAGGTGTGTGGACCCTTCAGTTGTGTTTAGGGACTGTCTCCATGAATCCTTCATTTGCTTTAAGGCCACTCTAGACAGACAGAAGCTCCTTAGCCCACTTTTCTCCATCCCTGCTCTGGCCCCTCAATTCCTGAGGCCTTAATTCCAATTGAATAGTAAGTATTTGACCTTTATGGACTTGGGATGGATTGGCAGGGAACCTAACTAGGCAGGACTAGCTTTGCCTGTTTGTTCTCAGAATAATGTTTTTAAATATCCAAAATAAAATACAGAGGAATAGAAAGGAAGCCTATTATATTAAAATACAATGACCAAAATAGTTTAAAAAACAAGGTCATGGAACTTGGCTTAGAGAGTGGCCTGGGGCACCATGGTCATCCAACTAGTCAATCTCCCTGACTCCAAAGCCAGCTCTCTATTCACTGTACCACACTGCCTCTCTCAAAGTACTCATTTTCAACTGCTCTTTAAAAGTATGTATTATGAAACAGAGGCAGGATCATGCATTGAGCATACACTAGTCGGCTCTCCATCAATGCTCAAAGACTGTACATTGCAGAGGTAGTGTTGACCTACCTTGGTTTCCTCACATTGGAGTTCTATAGACCAATGAAAATATAGACCCAGTCCCTATTATAAAACCACAAATAAATTTCTTAAATCTCTAATTTTCTGATAGTCTGCTATATTCTCTTTGATTGTTGGGTTGTTTTTCAATCATGTCCCCTTCTTTGTGACCCCATATGGGGTTTTCTTGGCAAAGATAGTGGAGTGGTTTGTCATTTCCTTCTCCAGCTCACTTTGACAGACAAGGAAACCAAGACAAACAGTGTCTTAAGTGACTTGCCCAAGGCCACATAGCTAGTAATTGTCTGAGGCTGAATTTGAACTCATGAAGATCAGTCTTCCTGATTCTAGGCCCAGTACTCTATCCACTATGCCACTTAGTTGGCTGAAGTATGTCTATAAGAATGAAATTGCAGTTCTCTAAGATTTCGATCCATATTTAAAATCATTAAAATTGGTTAACTGCTTTAAACAATATACCACTACAGACCATTTTTTCACCAAGTGCTCTGAAACAGGAAGTATTTTCATATGCTATACAGACAAGACATTCTTTTTGAGGTTTAAGACAGCATAGTGGATGGAGTCCTGGGAATGCAGTCAGAAAGACATGGGTTCCAATTCTACCCATGACCCTAGGCAAATCACTTGCCTCAGGCAACTCCCTAAGAATTACCTACCAAGTCACAGAAGTAGAGAAAATTTCCATAGAGGGAGCTCCATGCCAGAAAATGTTTTTGCTTTTGCTTTTTTTTTTTAACCTAAATAACCCACCCATTTTTTAAAAGCAGATAATTAACACAATGTAAACATGTTACACCATGGAACGCTGAATTCAGGATTACAGATAAATATTAAACACAAGGTTGGGAGGCATCTCCAAACTCAGTTACCCTCCTCCTCCAGTGATGTAGCTATATCCTCCAGCTCCCAGTCCGTAGCCATAACGTTCTCCTAGAAACACTGGTTCACTTGAGTCATAACAGCTAAGCAGGTTCCGGAGCCTGGAGATACTAAAATGTCAATGGTATGCATAATTAACAATTACTCCTTTCAAACACAATTTCTGGATAAACATTTCATAGCTCCTAAAGCCTGCTGTGCAGTGCATACTAGCTACATGAAAATTTACTACAACTGAGGTTCAAAAAGCTTACAGAGACAATTAAGAAGATGACTGAAATCAGCCAATGGTCATCATAGGGCACTGAGAGAGTAGGGGATAGTTCTATTCTGCTCTATACATCCTCCTTTCCCTTGTGTAAAGATATTTTAAGAACTCATCTCCACGAGATCTTGCCCTCAAGTCCTGCATAAAAATTCATATCAGTCAAGCTGATTTTGAAATTACATACTAAAGCTTTCATATACTTCAGTGAGTTAGGATTTCAATGTAGTGGGAGTTCCCTATTTATACTGATGTAGACATCAACCCTTTTGATAATTTAAGGAGACAGTTTTCAATTCACTTCTTATAAGGCAACAGTCTCCCCAAACTTTGTTAGTCTGGTCCTCAGTCGACAGACAACTGGTCATTCCTGGGCCTCTACCGGAAGTCTTTTCAGCTTTGCAGCACCATCCAAAGTTTGCCTTGGAGATCCTAGGATCACTTCTGCACACCTTGAGGTGCGGAAGGAGGTGTTTAAGAGAGGAAAGCTTTTCATACATAAAAGAAAGGTAAATTTTCCTATCAGACTTTCACTCTAATAGATTCTGCCAGTTACCACTTCACTAAATGTATTTGATCTTGAGGAAAACCTAAGTTATCGGTGTGCTTAGGGTTCTAGTGTCAACAATGAAGACTGCCTCTGGAACTGTTCTGCTTTGGGCACTCTGGGTCACACACAGAAAGTATTTACACTATTTATTACAGTACAAACTACTGTAAAGGGTGGCATATGTAATAAGTTAACTAAAAATAAGTATCCCCCATAAGTAATACATATGGAATCATGAGATCTATATGAACTGGTACAGAGCAAAAGGGAACAGAATCAAAAATATATACACTGATAGCATCAAAAAAAAGATTGTGCTAAAAGATCAACAGAACGCAGGCCGAATGCAGCGGACAAAACTGGTTCTCTGTTACTGAAGGTAAAACCACAACGTTCTCTTCTGTTAACATGGTAAACTACATGAATGAAAAGTTATATGTGCTGCCACTAGTAATCAACATACTAGACGGTTTTACTTTTTTATGGAAAGGTATTTTTTATTAGAATATTGTTTATTGGTGACTAATGAGTAAAAACAAAAAGTATCAATTAAAATATTTTTCATCTTAAAAAATAAAAACAGCCTATATGGCACTATAATAATTAATTAATAAGATTAATTAATATATAATATAATATATAATAATTAATAAAATTAATTAATAGAAATAATAAAATTAATCATGATATTTATATTAATCACAATATGTACATATATGCAAACTAGAAAATATGAACAGAAAAGATCAGATATGGAAGCATATGAACTAAGGCTTTGAATGTATGTCTACAATCCGTATCCACACAAGGACAAGAATGACTTCATACCTTATTAACGTATCGTCATCCACAACGACTAACCAAGTTGTTGTATCACTGCTATGATTCAAAAATCTTTCCAAAATAGCAAAGGTCTTTCCACAGTGACCTAACAAAAAAGGATAGGATAGCATACAGTGATTACCCACAAATGTAAAGTGGCAGATTCAGAGTTTTAACTGTGTCCTCTGACATGAAATGTTACATGAATGAAAATTGTAATCAGTATTATTATCTACATACTAAATGGAAACAAATAGAAAACATTTGAAGGTAAAGTGACCCAGGTTCTATTTCTATTGAGCAAAAAGCCTAAATTGTAATTAGATTAGCTATAATGCAAAGATAAAAGTAACCTTTAGGATCATGGGATTTTAATGGGAGAACAGACTTTGGACATGACTTTGCAACACATACGGAATATTCTTGCAATAGCTCCAGTTTTCTTGAATTTTACTGACCAACTCTGGGCAGCTAAATGGTACAGTGGATAGAGTGCTGGACCTGGAGTCAAGAAGATCTTAGTTCTGATCTGATAAACCCAAAATTGTTCTGTAAAATTTGGATTCAGTCAAAAGGCCACACTTAAGGATCTAAAAGGCCACAGGTGGCCTCAAGGCTTCAGGTTCCCCACCCCTGAGCTAAAACATTAGGTTAGGTGCCTACTAAGGCATCCTGAGATAGAAGTAATAGGCCAGAACACGGTGGCTTTCCAGGAGAAATTCAGGAAATATGGAAGTACTGATGTAGCCAGGATTCTAAGCCAGACATCTAGTCCATCTGTTGCAAAAGTGGATCCTGAAATTCTCAAAAGGTACAAAGTTAAAAGTGAATATGATGGAGGTTTCTGACCCTTGAGAAACAGAGAGAATTGATAAGGCTGTTAAGAAGGCTCAGAGTAAATGCTACAAAGTCACTGTATTTCTTTAGAAAAGATTGTTCCAATTTTTTCCCACCTGTTTCAGGGATTTATTAAGTATTAGTGGTGTAATATGAAGCTTTTTTGCTAATAAAATGTTTAATGGCCTAAGAAGGTTGGTTTTGTCTGTATTCTATAAGTCACATTCACTGAAATCAAAGACTCGCAAGTTTGAAGTAGCCAAGATGAGCAGACTACCATCTGGTGGTGTCTCCCTAGAACTTCAGCAGCATGATCCCTGGGGCCCAGAAACCATGGAGAGATATCAAAGCTGTTTAAATTCACAAACTGACAATTAATGCCATCTCTGCAACTGAATTCCTTAAAAAGTGGCAATCTATGTACAGTATGTATAGTATCTGCTAATTGGAATGCCTAGTAATATCTTATTTGTTTCAATCATGAGATGAAAATATGAAATATATACATATTATGTATGTACAGATATAAATATACGTGTATATACATGTATATACATATTGTATATGTAAAACTACATGTTTGTGTGTGTAAAACTAAGACTTAAATAGGTACAATTTCTATGTACTCCAACTACATTAATTGCGGTCTACTGAAAAATTATTGGGAATAAATAAATAACTGATGTAATTTGTTGTTCAATTGATTCAGTCATGTCCAACTCCTCATGATTTCATTTGGGGTTTTCTTGGCAAAGATACGAGAGTGGTTTGCTATTTCCTTCTCCAGTTCATTTTACAGATGAGGAAACTGAGGCAAACAGGGTTAAGTGACTTGTCCAGGATCACACAGCTAGTATCCGAGGTCAGAGTTGAACTCAGGTCTTGCTGACTCTGGGCCCAAGGTTCTATGCACTGCCTCATCTTGCTGCCCCAGCTTGCTGATGTAAAGGCAATGCTTAAAGAAACCATTGGGAGAGAGGAAAATGTGTAAGGAAGAATTATAATCTTCTTGGAAAATAAACATTTCCTGCCTTAATTAATCTTATTTATAGAGAAATATTTCTTACAAAGGCACTAATAAAAGTAAGTACTCACCTCTTTCTGTATTAGGCACTCCCAGATCAATAGTTGGAATTGAACTCACTGCATAATCACTGTAGTATTCAATGAGACTAGCTTGACCTTCCCAAGTCTGCTTTACAATAGGTACTGAGGGGAAAAGTTACAGAGAAAAGAGATTATAATCACATGCCTTAACGTGTAGGCAGCAGAGGCCACTCAGAACTGCAGATCTATAAGGCAGCAAGATGGTCACGCGTCCTTTTTAAGATCTCCTAGAACCAAAAGCTTGTTTGTAACCCTGAGAAAAGCTGTAGTTGAAAGATGATGACAGGACACAATTAAAACCCACTTCTTGATCAGCATTTTTAGTACTCCCTTTAGCAATAAGTTCTGTCTACACGCAGATGAATGCGTTTACTTCCTTATATGAAATCGCAATCCAATTACATAATAGTGGTATATGTAAAACTCAAATTTTAATTAACCTTTCTCTTCCTCCACAAAATGTTAGTTTAAAATCTACTTTTCAATCCACCATGTTTTAGCTCAGCTTTAAAAAACCTGTTCTATTGTTCTGGCTAATCTTAGCATCTTCTTCTGACATTATTCTCAGTGTATTCTTTATATATCTTCTTCATGCAGAGTTGTTTGCATGTTGCTTCTCCCAGTAGACTGCAAGAGAACAGAGAATTTTGTGCTTTTGTTTGTATGTCCAGAGCTTAGCACAGTGCCTGGCATGTAATAAGCACTTAATAAATATTTCTTGATTGATAGAACTCCCAAATCTACATATCTGTCTCTCATCTCTTTTTAAAATTCCAGTGCTACATCACCAACTGCCATCTCTTGAATAAACATCTCAAACTCAAATTCTCCTAAATGGAACTCATTATCTTTCCCCCTAAAACCTGTCTTGCTTCCTAACTTCCCTACTTTGAAGACATTACCATCCTTTCAGTCCCTGTTTGCAATTTCATGTTTCTTCTCAAAGCTTCCCTCTCCCTCCCCCTTGCCCTCATCCAATTTAATCAGCTCGTCAATCTTGCAATCTTCTTGATTTTTACTTTCACAACATCTCTTGCATTCATCCCTTTCTCTACAACATGGTGACCTTGGTTCATCATCATCCCCTTTCTGTCTCTGTCTCTCTCACCACCTAACTGATCTCCCTGTTCCTTCCAGTCTCTCCCCTGGGAATTAATTCTCCATATCACTTTCAAATTGATATTTCTGAAGCATATAAGTAACCATGTTACTATCTTCTTCAAAACACTCCAGATTCCCTAACCTCTGAGACAAAATACAGACTCCTCTGCTTGGCATTTAAAGTCCTTCACTATCTGGTTCTGATTTATTTTTCCAGGCTGATTACACATCACTCTCTCTTACATATTATGTCAGACTTTTGTCCCATATATGACTTTCCATTTCCTATATCTGTGTGTTTATACCGGCTGTCTCTCATACCTGGGATGTTATCCCTCCTCACCTGCAACAACTGATTGACTGAACTGCCAAACAAGTTTTAGGTTCCAACGATTCTTGGATTCCCTTTCAGGCTCACCTCAGGTAGCACCTCCCACAGAAGGCCTCACTTAATTCTCCTAGTTTGAGTGTTCCTCCTCCTCCAAAAGTATTTCGTACTTACCTTGTATATATTTTGCAATTGCTTATTCGCTTAAATATTGTTTTCCTCCAGTGGAAAGTAAATTCCTCACAAGCAGGGACTGTTTGGTAATTGTCTTTGTATCTCAAGCCCCTAGCCTGTGCCTGGCACATAGTAACCTTTTAATAAATGCTTATTGAATCAGTGGATGAATTAACATTAAAGCTATCAATCTTAATCCAATATTAAAGTAATCTCTATGCCATATATGGTCCTATGATTTTTCTACAATCACAAAAGAGATAGTACATGCATGTTTTCACTATAGTAAGAGGCATATTAAATTAAAGATAAGGTAGGATTGCTATAAAAAAATCTTCACTCCATCCTCTCCTTCCAAAACCCTGTGCAATTAAATCTGAACCAGGGCAATGCATTGGAAGCTTATTTTTGCATATAATAAAGAAAATGACTTACCATGAAATAGGGCTCTCAGGACATGCAGTCATTATATGTTCACACTCTTGGGTAAGATATCCTCCATTATTGCATAACACTGGAAGAAGCTGTGAGGAAAAGTCAAGAATTTCCCTCAGTCTTCAACATGTGTTCTTGCATGGTGTGCAAATTGTGCATTCGTTTTCCTTGGTTTTTAGCCTTCAGTTCCTTTTTGCTCTAATAACTAACCAGGATGGGTGATTCTCCACCAACAAGCTGCTACAAATGAAACTGAAATAAAAATCAAGGTTGACTCTCCTCTCTAAACTCTTACATTCAACTACATTCTTCCTCCTTGCTGGAGTTTTAAATAGCAGTTGTCAGTATCTTAGGATGGTTCCCTTTCTCAGATTCCCTTCTTTTTTGCTTAAAATAGGAATTATTAAATACCAGAGAGGGCTGGAAATTGGCAACATTTTGCAACAGGATTGATTTTCCCCCTACAATACATGAAATAGGAAATCTCCCCATTTAGCCAAGCTTTATAAAGGTATGAACAATTGTTATTAGCATCATTAACCCATATGAGACCTAATTTGACTGTTCAGTGCTCTGTGCTAGAGAATTCTATATTATATTGCCTGATCACTAATTTAGATTAGTGATCCAAATCACTAATTTAGAAGTTAGTATTTTTAAAAGGCTGAATGTTGATAAAATACTTCTGCAGTCAATTACAGTTACAGATTTCACTTTCAATCAATTCAATTTCACTAAATTCAACAATTAAGTGACATTGCGCTAATGTTTATGTCATCTCACACATCAAGGTACCAAATTAACAAAGAGTGTCTCCTCAAAATTAGTTAATAACAAAATAATTGAAAGTAAAAGCAAAGGAAAGTTAAAAATACTTCTATTATGAAAAATCTCAGCTGTATAAACTACTTCTATATGGATTTAGAGGCTCCTTAACCAAAGAAATACAACATTACCCTGAAGTGAGCAACATACATATTTATCCTTGTATGCTTCACTGAGAAGACGACTTAAGCCAAGAATGAAAATAATCCTAAGAAGTGCTATAAAGCTGCCTTGTAATCAAATGACAGCCTTTGCGCTTATTGAGGAAGGTATTATTAATACTTTACTTACATATGATGTTGGGTCTCATTATGTTTACTTGCCCACTTAAAAATATGATTGGTATTTTCTCTATGGGACAGATTCAGAACCACAAGAAGGCATATATATATGTATGCATGTATGTATGTACATACATCTATATACACACATATGTGTACATATGGTATATGTAGAAATATGTATATATGTGCGTGTGTATAAATATGTATGTATATACACATATGTGTATATTACACAAGAACACACATCAAATGTGAGTTATAACTCCACATTAAAAAGAAAAATTTCATGGAAGTGACTAAAATCATTCTACCTCACTGAGTGAAAGTGACATCTCCAATTAATCTGTATCCTCAATCACTTCAGAATCCATGGGGAGTACTCAAGAATTAGCTTTCATCCACAATTATTAATCTAATTACTTCTTCTAACAAGGAAATTGTCTTCCACCTGATTCCTTATAGCCCAAGTTTTACTTATATACCTATTTAAGACCCACACACTACACTCTTCATTACCTGCCTACCCATTAGATTGTTCAATCAAAGAGAGAAAACTAGGTAGAGGAAAATCCTAATGTTTGTCTCAGTAAATTGATGTGGATTTTATTCTCTGATGCAAAATCACAGCAGTAAAGCTACCTACCTTTTTCTAATCTAAAAGAGAACCAAGTTGTTGTTTTTGTTTTTTTTTTTAAGAAATCAAGAAGCTGTGAAAAGGAACTGAAGGCTGAATAAGTAGCAATTTTGCCTCTTTAATTAGATGGGAGATAGCAGGAGGATGGCATATCACAATCCACCATTTAATGAGCAACAACAGCGGCTGCTACCAGATACTTGAGACATGCACATGATCTTCATAACAAATGCAAGGTACAGAAGATTCTTAAAATTTTCTCACAGCTCCCATTACACAATGAAAAACATATGACCCAAGAGCATGGATCAAGTTGAATCAAAACCCAAGTGCTTTTCCTTATTTAAAAAGTGTTTTGCAGCATTTAATGTTACTTCTTACCCTTACAAGTTTTCAAAGTCTGTTTTTAAAATCCTGAGATCTTAATAAAAATGCTGCTGTGTAGATGGAGTAGATATGGATGGTCTAAACTAACTTGCAAAGTATGTGTCGATAACAATGTGATGTTTCAAGTACAGTCACAGAGTATCACAGATATAGAGTTCAAAAAGGCTAGTTCCATCAAGCTGTTACACTTTCCTTTGTATTAGTAGAGAATAACCATAACATTTTTCTTTTGACCATTAGTCTTCCTCCTTTATTGCTAGTTTACCTCAATAAGTAAAAAATTAATTCTACTTACGTCATTTTCTGTTCCATCCATGTCCATTTGTGCCAAATACATTAAAGGCAAGAATGAAATTTTCTTGAAAGCAGTTCAGCCTATCCTTAGCAGCTGTTAATATTTTATACAATCACTAATGATAATTTTATTGCCAGAAAAACGTGTATTGAAAGAGTACACCAGTGCTTCTATGATTAGGGGGCAGAGTAAATTGAGCTGGAAGTCAGAAGTTCAAACCAGACACTTACTAGCTGTGTGACCTTGGGCAAGTCACTCAATCTGTCTGTCTCAGTTTCCTGATTCATAAAATGGAGATAAATTACAGCATTCTCCTCCCAGAGCTGCTGTGAGGATCACATGAGATGATATTTGTGAAGTCCCTTGCACACCTTGAAGAACTATATAAATGCCAGTTATTATTATCATATTAATATTATTTAACATGTAATAGTGGCAATACAATAATCATGAAGAATAATAACCATAAGTAAGCAAATTGCTATATATAATCCTGTACCTACTCCTCTAATGTTCAGTGAAGGAGAGGGATTGATCATTTTTAGTTTCCTCTCTCCACTGCATCTAGACCTTCTCTGGGTTTATCAACATCTCCATCAGAGTATATGCAAGGGCAGAAAAAAGAAGATCCTCAAGACCCAATTTTTCTGCTTAGGAGTATAAAATCAGAGCTGGAAAAGGACTTCAGGGGGCCACCTAATCCAAACCAACCAGTATACAAATAAGGAAACTGAGGTCTAAGGAGTGTAAGTGACTTACCCATGGTCACACAGGTAGTAAGCAATGGAGATAGGATATAAACCCAAATCCTCTCACTCTAGAGCTTGTCCTCTTTCCAATTTAGCATGCTGCTTATTTGTAGCTCCTTCTTACTAATAATTAATTTGTTCAGTCATTTCAGTAGTGTCTGACTCTTTGTGACCCCATTTGGCTTTTCTTGGCAAATACAGTAACATGATTTGCCATTCCCTTCTCCAAGCTCATTTTATAGATGAGGAAACTGAGACAAACAGGGTCAAGTGACTTGCCCAGAGCCACACAGCTAGTAAGTATCTGAGGCCAGTTTGAAACTCAGGAAGATTTCCTGACTCCAAGCCCAGCACTCTATCCATTG
The DNA here is from genome assembly GCF_028372415.1 of Notamacropus eugenii. Classification (NCBI taxonomy): domain Eukaryota; kingdom Metazoa; phylum Chordata; class Mammalia; order Diprotodontia; family Macropodidae; genus Notamacropus; species Notamacropus eugenii. The sequence continues at coordinate 200,136,792 of NC_092876.1, read as the reverse complement.
TGCCACCTACTGACCCATTAATAATTAATAACATCCAGCAAACTATATGGCAAGAGAAAAGAGCCAAGCTAAAATTGTATTTGGGGGTTATTTGTGGATTTTGATTTCATCATTTCCTTATTAAAAGAGAAAATAAAAAGTTGGCTTTTATAAGTTTCTAAATGCTGGTTTTCTAAATACCTGATCTTCAAGAGAGTATGTCCCCTTCATGAACACCATTAAATGGCATTAGATGTGCACCTGAATGCATATTGCACTGCTTTGTACTACACTATCATGTTTCCCATAGCATTCTAGACTTGGAGCTGGAAATAACCTCGGAGGCTATCTAATGCAACCTCCTCATTTTGTAGACAAGGAAATGGAGACAGAGAGAGATGAAATCATTTGTCCAAAGTGATAGAGGTCACTAGTGACAGAGGCACATGTGAAGCCAGGCCCCATGACTCTAAAGCCAGCAGCTTTTCCACTGTGCCACAGTGGTTTTCTCTTTGTTCTCCATGGCAACAGCTCATGGCCTTTATGAAGAACACATGGCAACTCTCCCACCCAGATAGTAAAGGACAGGAAAGTCCAAAGCTCTTGAGATTCTCCTAGCATAACTCAAGGATCACAGGAAACTTAGAAATTCTCTCAGAATCTCTCTTTTAACAAATACATCACATTCAAATGAGTCTTGCAACAGAGAATCAGCCAGGTTTCAAAACAGTCACAAATCTTCACCTTCCTCTGCGACTGGAGTGAAACAGTTAAAAGAAATCAATACATTTGACTGCTTTAGGAGCTGAAGTGTTTGTTTGTCTGTTCAGTTCCCATAGTCACAGCATTAAGCATTATTAAAGCTAGAAGTTAGCATTAGGCCAGAGCATTCACTTTATAAATGACATGTCTGAGGTTCAGAGAAATTCAGGGACTTGTACTGGGTCACAAAGCATGTCAGTGGCAGAAGCAGGACCAGAACCCAGGCCTCCTGATTCCCATGCTAATCTTCTTTCCATGCTGTGACACCCTTCCTGCTTTTATATTCTTTTATTTAATAACCATTTTTTAAAAAAATAAAATGATCTTCAGGCTAAATCCACAATAGTAGGTGAGGTTATTTTTGGGTTTTATGAAATAGGGTGCGTGCCTTTCATATTTCAGTATTCCACTCACAAAATGCCATCTAACTCCAAGCTGTATTAACTCATTTCTTGTTCTCTTTATCCAGTCATCCAGAAATTTCAGATGATGCTTAATTAGACAAAGGAAGGCAACAGTATGTGTGTGTGTGCAAGATACTGTCATGTGCCCATCTTAGCTTCCAGGAGGAAACATTTGGAATCTTCTTCTTTAAAAGTTCATATTAATGATGTTTTAATTGCTTTTATGGCTCCCCAATGAGGTGTGACACTCTGATAGCCTGCCAACAAAATACTGCATATTGTGACAGACAGTGGGAATCATCTTCATTTTGCTACTCTAAGACTTATCTTGGGTTCTTTTTTATCAACAGTTAGGGTTCTGAAGGAAACTTGAGTATGGTAAAAAGCTATCCCCTGAGCCTGGCTTTGTAGAGCAAGGTACAGACTTGGCAGGGGTAGGAGGCATGAGGCTTCAAGAAAGGCCATGGCACTCAGTCATTTAATGTTCAGAACACCTGTTATTCTGCCCAGACCTTGATTGGCCAGGCATTCAGACAGACAGCATAATATAAAAAGAGGAGTCTATTGTAATGAAGGATGAGAAAGCCTGATTTAGTAGTCAGTATTTCTCATTTCTAATTCAGCTGGAGGTTAACATAGAGTGCTGGACTCAGATTCAAAAAGACCTGGGGTTAGAGCCTGCCTCTGATATGGACCAGCTGTGTGACCCTGGGCTAGTCACTTCACTTATCTGAACCTCAGTTCCTTCATCTCTTCAGTGGAGGATGGTAACTGCACCTACTTCACAGTATTATCTTGAGGATCCAATGAGATAATCTATATAATCTACACACACTCATATGCTACATCAATGAGAGCTGTCATTATTATCCTGTTGCTTTGCATGCTCAGAAGAAGATTAATCAGTCAATATTATTAAGTACCTACTATGTGCCAGGCACTGGAAATACAAAGACAAAGACAAAAATTCAATAGTCCCTGCCCTCATGGAGCTTGCATTCTCTGGGTGGAGGCAACATGTATACATATAAGCATAAACAAAATAATACAAGGTCATTTTCAGGGCATGACAAACTGAGGATGGGGATAGATTAGGAAAAGCCTCATCTCCAAGGAAGGATAGGATTGTGGGTTTAGAGCCAAAAGGGACCTTTGAGGCCATCTAATCCAGGCCTCTCATTTTACAGAGAGGTTAAGCAACTTGTCCAACGTCACACAGATAGTAAACAGCAGAACTAGGACTAGAACCCTACTTACTTGGTTCCAAGTCCAATGCTCTTCACATTCTTGCCATTATGCCATGCTGCCCATGTCAAGAGCGCTCCTCAGCAATACAACAAAAAATCTGTACTTCCCCAAAGTTGTGGCTTACTTAATAGGGCTCTCCTGCTTTATAAAGCATCTTCTTTTCTCATTTTTTTAAATCACTGTTTCACTTATGAGTAGCACAGTTATAAATGTTTTCTTTGGAAGAATGTACAATGAATCTGGGAGGAGGATAGATCAGGGACAGTCTTCAAAATTCTCAGCGGACCCACTTTATTTTCATATTCTAAACTTTTCGCAAGCAACACATAACATGATCAATTATTCTAGTAAACCACCAAGACTTCAGGGAGATTCAAAGGTTTCATACAGTTCAAATTAAATATTTCTGACATACTGTCCCAAGACAGGTATTCTCTAAACTTTCCAGTTTATGAATAAAAATGGGGTTTTAACAGGCATTTGAAGGAGTTGTGAATTCATATTTCGATTTCACATAAATTCATATTCATAAAGCTTAACCCTTCTAGTTTACCTGTCAAAATGAGAAATACTGTTTAATACAGATTTTGCTGGTTTCCCCTTTGTTCTTGTCTAATTCTTGTGCTTATGCCCTTATAAAATCAAGAGCACATTTAAAAAAACAATAAAAATGAATGATTCAGAACATACTTCTGTCATCATGAAACTTCTTGCATGTTTTTACAGCAACAAAAACAGCCATCTCATTCACTGGATTTCCCTATGAAGCAATAAGAAAAAAGAAATCTCATGCATTTATAACTTGAAGTATTTATTTAAACATGGGCATTTTAAAATCAAGCATCAGGTATCCTAAAGCTCATCAAAGTGGCTTTTTTATAACAATGGGCCTAATCCTAGTCTCCAGTTAAATTTAGGCAAAGAATGGAGGACTTCTTTCTAATAACAATCAAAGTAGTTCTTTTCTAATTTTTACTGAACAGAATGGAGAATGCCTAGAAACAGGGAACATTCACTAGAATGTGTTTTAATTAGGATCATATTTACATGTCTATTGTCAATAAAATTAATAGGTTTGTTTAAACTGTAGCTGGGAATGTTAGAGCAGTTAGGATGTCACAGGAGAAAACAGACAAGGTCAAGAGTCAGAAGAGCTCTTGTTCCACCTCTACTCAAGCTTGCTATGAAATCTTTAAGAATTCACTTCATCCCTCTGGAGGCCCCCATTTCTTCCTCTCTTACAGACGTGTGGTTGGGACAAGGTGATTGTGATCATGATTATGATAATAGCATCTAACATTTAGACAGTGCTTTAAATTTTGCAAAATGCTTTATCTACATTATCTCATTTGGTCTTCATAATAACTCTAAGGGGAAACAGACACCAATCTACCTGCCCTTGTCTTCTCATTTAGAAATATTAAGAATTCATTTGTGAAATGACTCTAGTATGAAGCCTTTGGACAACCATGAGAAACATCATCCACCTTTCTTTAGCTATCAATTCCAAAACAATCTCATGTTCTCTTCTTTCTGATCAGCTGAGTAAGGTTGTTGCTCAGTCATTTTCAGTCTTAGAGTTTGCCATTTCCTTCTCCAGCTCATTTTACTGTGAGTAAACTGAGGCAATTATGGTTAAGTGACTTGCCCAGGGTCAGATAGCTAATAAGTATCTGAGCCTAGATTTGAACTCAGGAAAATGAGTCTTCTTGACTCCAGGTCCAGCACTATCCACTTAACCATCCACCTGCCAAAGATCAATGAGTGATCCATGGAAGAGTAGGAGCCTCTTTCCTATGTCCAGAAGGGATTAGGTGAGTGATCCTTCTTTGGACCATGCATTCTTTTATGGACTGTATCCCTTCAAAGTCTAGTGAAGACTTTCTCTCAGAGTGTTTAAATTAGTAAAGGAAACATTAAATTTCAGTTAAAGCTTAAAGATAATTATTTTCCATCCACATTCACTTCAACTTCTCTTAAATGAAATTTATCTGTAGACTCCAGGCTAAGAAGTCTTGACCTAAGAGAAGGAAGAAGCCTCTTTGATTACTTCAGCTAATAGAAATACACACACACACACACACACACACACACACACACACACACGTGTATGTATATATATATATATATATATGTTTGGGTTCACCTTTGGCCAGTTGGAAAGAGGATCTTTGGGATAGTAGTCAAAGAGAAATGAATGGTTTTAGGAAATTATTCTCCTTACTAGTTGTGTAACCCTGGGCAAGTCACTTAATCTCAACTGCCTCACCAAAAAAAGGAAAAAAAAGAAATTATTCTCCACGGTTTTGTCAAAACTTAAATGACTACTGTTCCATTTGGTAAAGCACACTGTTAACTGAAATGTTACCAGAACTCTAGATAACCTTTGTTCAGTCTTGACTGGTAAGTATTCCTTATTCAAGATCCTGTAAATTGAGACTTCAAAATTACTTGTGTTAGAGGGATGTCCAAGGGAATGACATGAGTGTCAGTTTGGACATTTTTCTTGCTAGGCAAAAAATATGCTTACATTTAGAATAATCTTAAATTAATAGTTGTTTTTGATAGGCTTGTGCCTATAACATAGAGTGTATAATTTTCCTCCACACCTCCAAGGTGGGCATTATTATTATCCTCATTTTACACATGAGGAAACTGAGGCAAAAAGAGGTTAAATGACTTGCCCTAGGACATGTAGTTAATGTCTGAGGGAGATTTTAAACTCATGTCTTCCTGGCTCCAAGTTCGTCATTCTATTCTACCTAACATCTTAAGGTCTTTTCCACTCTCAAATATGGAATCCTGTTTTGAGTACATTTGATTTTATTGCAGAGAGTCTGAGTTTGCCGGCAAGACACATGCTCTATCAGTGATTTTTTTTCTCCTTTAAGAATGACAGTCTTCAGTAAGTCACCAGGTCCTACTATAGTTAATGAAATGCTTGATGTCATGAAAAACACATAAGCCCAAGTGCTCTCCTTAATTAGCAATGATACAGTATTCATGGTGCACATGCATTGAGGTGTTAAATGTGCCTAAGGTGTATGTTTGCATTTTCTTCCTTCTAGATGGAAAGATGGGAAGGACAGGCATCACAGCTTTTCTCTGTGATATAAAATACCTCCTTAGCTCTTCTGTTAATAAGCCATCACTAACACAAAGAATTTGGGACTTTGTCAGCATGGGGAACTCCTGGTGTAGGAACTTTTCAAATAAGGATCACAGCCCGTCTACTATTTAGTAGCAAAACCCTAAGGCATCTGAACCCTAAGTTCAGCAAATTTTTCAGGGTCCCATGGCTGCTAGATTTCAGAGGACAGATTGGATCTCTAATTTTCCTGATCCCAAGCCCACCACTCTATCTACTCTGCCATGCTGTCTCTCTACAATGATAATAATAATAATATCTTTTATATGGTGACAGGAATACAAGTTACTATTCATAATTCCCACATCTACTCTTTCCATATACAATTGAGCTTTCACTCTGCTTACAGATTTATCTTCTTTATTCTTAGATCTGATCATGTCATTCTAATCCAAAGCTCTTCTCCAGCTACTTATTGTCCACTGAGTAAAGTTCTCTACATTCAAAGCCTTTCGTGTACAGGAAGTACTTAATAAATACCTAAACTGAATATGGTATTTCATTTGATAATAACAATAATAACTTACACTTATTTAGTGTGTTAAGGTTTACAAAAAGTTTTTTCACAAATGTAGCAGTACAAGAAATATCCTCATTTTATAGATGGGGAAACTGAGGCTCAGAGAAATTAAGTGACTTGCTTAATGCAAGCAAGTTCATGCAGCTCAAGGTCATGCAGCTCCTAAGTAGCAAATCCAGGGCTCACCTTGAAATCTTCTGACTCCAAATTCAGTGTCCTTCCCACTACGACTCATAACAAGTGCTCAGTAAATTTTATTTGACATTAATGATTTGACACAGAATCTGCTTATTTGTCCTCTGTCAGTGAATAATTACCAGGACTCACTGAATCCATAGTATTGTAAAAGGCTCCAAGATAGCATGAAGCACACTATATAAATTTGGTACATAAAGAAATTTTACCTATGGTACTCACACAAAGTGGTAGAAAAGTATGAAACATTGTGGCACAATTGGTAGCCTTAGGAGACCACACATCATCTGTACAAAACTCAGGCACTGGAGTAAGATGGGGTCCATTGCCTTTGTCCCAAATGTAGAGAGCGATCTGATGTAAAAGAGATGATTGACAATGACTACAGGAAAATAATAAATAACATGCAAATTAAGAAAGGACATAAAGCAACAATTATCTTGAGATTGGTCTCATAATCATTAGAGAAATATTCATTACATTGTGGTTATAAGTCATATAGATGAACCAATATTCTGAGTACTAAAGGATTCTCAAGTGGACACATGAATTTTGTAAAACAGTAAAATTCCCATCAAGATACTGTAGGGGAATATACAAGAAAATCATTAGCCTCACCCACATTACCAAAAAACCTGATATCTATACCTGAACAGCTCTATCTTTAAAAGAAAAATGCATTCACAGGGAGCCTCCATTCTTTGCCATCAGAATGACTCATGTTCCCTCCTACCACCATGGTCAACACTTATTTTACTTCCATTTTCTTCACTAAGGAAAAAAATCTTTGAAATTAGGGACTATATAACAAAAATGAAACTAAAAATAATCAAGGAAATGGTAAAAAAAAAAAAAAAAGTACCTAGCTGCCCTTCATGAGATCAGGTCACCAGTCAGGACAAACTTTTTCCTAAGACATTAAGAAAAAAAAACATGCAGGCATAGCTATTGAGTCACTGTTGCAGGTGTTTGAAAAATATTAGGATAATGAATGAGATAAGTGTTCAAAGACCAGAGCCTGAAACTGTCATCCACATTTTTCAAAAAAGATAAAGTGAGTCCTTCAAATTAGAGGCCAGTAGGCTTGACTTTGATTGCTGGCAAAAGTCTTGAAGAGCATAATCTTAAAGGGAGAGATTGGCAACCCTTAGAAAGGGAGTCAGTACCCAGTAAGATACAACATGGGTCTTCAGGGGCAGCTGGCTCATGCCAAATTAACATCCTGCCTTTTCTTGACTGTCACTAAACAGATTAGGGGGAATGTGACCAGCACATAGAGTACAGTTGGGTTTCACTGCAGCATTTTACTAAGTTTCTCGTGATATACTTGTGTACAAGGCAGAGAAATAAAGCGTGGCTTCAGAATTGATTGAATCATACCGGAGCTAAAAAAGCAGCAATTAATGGATAGATAGTAATATGGAGGAAAGTTTCTAATGGAACACCCTGAGTGTTCCCCTGACTTTGATGAACAAGTTAGAAAAACAGCAAAATCTAACTCACATGAAAATTTTCTGGGTACAAATGTTATGCCACACAGCTGGATTCAACAATAATAGCCTTTATGTGCAGCCATTTTTTTAGTCATATCTGACTCTGTGACTCCATTTGGGGCTTTTTTGGCAAAGATATTAGAGTGATTTGCCATTTTCTTTTCCAGCTCATTTTACAGATGAGAAAACTGAGGCAAACAGGGTTAAGTGACTTTCCCAGGGTCCCACAGCTAGTAAGTGTCTGAGGCCAAATTTGAACTCAGATCTTCCTGACTTCAGATCTGGTGTTCATCCACTGCACCTGCCCTAAAATTTATGTGGAGCTTTTAAGTTTGCTGAGTTTTTAAAAAATATTCTCATTTTATCCTCTCAATCACTCTGTGCTGTGGATACTATCATTATGCCCATTTTGCAGAGGAGGAAATTGAGAAAGGTTAAACAACTTGCCCAGGGTCACATGGCTAATAAGTATCTGAAGCTAGATTTGAACTCAGGTCTTCCTGACTCCAGGTACAATGCTCTATCCACTGTGCCAGCTAGCTGACTGAATCAGTGCAGGAATGGGGGTAACAGTGTGAGGCATTTTAATCTGGTCCAGCTGCACTAGGGAATATTGCAGTATGTGCTTGATGCCTCTGATGTAGAGTGTTTATAGTTTTAGAGTTGGAAGGGACTTGTTAGGGAAAAGGAGGGGATAAGCATTTTTATATAGTGCCTACTATGTGCCAGTCACTGTGCAAAGTGTTTCTTACAAATATTACCTCATCTGATCCTCAATATTAGAGGTCATCTAATCCAATCCTTTCATTTTACAGATGAGGATTAGAAAAGTGGAGTGACTTGCCCAAAAGCCAAGATTTAAACCTAGATCCTCTGGGTCCAAGTCCTGTCTTCTTTCCACTGCATCAGCCTGACTTCCTCTTCCGGTATGGTTAAATGACTTCTGAGATTCTTTCCACCTCTGCCATAGTATGTGCACTGAGGATTATAATTAACAGTCTGCCTTAAGGTGACCCACACAGCAGGTAAAACAAAATGCTGAATGAGCAATAACCTAAAACCTGCCAGAAGTCCAAGATCATGTGGGTGAGCTCAGTAAAAATGAAACACAAGCCTCTCTTGGGCAGGATTTAATATACAATCAGAAAGATGTGAAGTACTGAATGTTTAATGATGGGCTCTACACCTATCTCAGGGATATCTGGTCACTCGGCACTTAGATCAAAATTACAAAAAGACACCCTTTGCTCCCTGAGCTATTCACTACTAATTAGCTTAGGAGAAATGGCCAGTACACACCACAGGGTTAGGGAACGTAAGGTGGAATTATCCTAAATTTCTGCAAGGTGGCACAATGGAAAGAATGTTAAACCTGGAGTCAGGAAGATCAGAGTTCAAATTCTACCTCACTTACTGTGTGACCCTAGTCAAGTCACTTTCCCTTAGACTGACTCAGTTTTCTCAACTATAAAAAGGAGATGATAATAGCTCTTATCTCACAGGGTTGTTGTAAGGATCGTGTGAGACGGTATTTGTGAAGTGTTGAGCATAGTGCCTGGCACATGGCAGATATTTAATAAATGCTTTTTTCTTCCCTTTCTCCTTCCCCCTAAATTGCCTCATATTAACTGTCTTCAGTTGTTTGGTTAGATCCTGTTTTCCATGGCCCAGATAAGAACAAAAGGAGAGATTCACATATAAGTCCAAGGCATGACTAGACAAGACTACAGACATCTCTGAACCAAGCAACTGTCACCCTATGGGATTCTCTGAGGCAGAGGCATGAGAAGAGTCCTTCTCAGGGCTGGGCATTCTAACAAATGAATGGAGCTGGAAAGTGGAATATTACACATGAAGAATGGCTAGCTGGCAAACCAATTTGAGTGGAACAGACACTAGGCGAACTAGAGCAAGATAAGCTAGGACCAGAAAGGCAGTTGGGAGCCAAACTGTAAATGGCAGGTGGAGGACTTTCTAGTTTATTCTAGAATTAACAGGAAGCTATGGAAGAGTTTTGAGGAAGAGATTGAAGTGGTCAGATCTGTGTTTTAGTAATACCATTTTGATAGCCGTGTGAAGCAAACTAGAAGGGGAGAGAGAAGAGGCAAGATGACCAACAAGGGATCTGCTTCAATAGTCCAGGCAAGGCGAAAGCTTAAAATGGAGTAGAGAGAAGGGGATGGATGCAGGAGACATCGAGGTAGAAAAGATATGATAACCATTTGCTAGATATGGAGTTTAAGAGAAGGGGAAGAAGAATCAAAGACCACTGTGAGGTTATAAATTTGAGTAACTAGAAAGATAGATAGATAGACAAAAAACATTTATTAACTTCTTTTTATGTTCCAGGCACTGTAACATGTGATGGAAATACAAGCAAAGTAAAACAGTCCCTGTTCTCAAGTATAATTTGCTGTTTTCTCAGTCGTATCTGACTCTATGTGACCTCATTTGGGGTTTTCTTGACAGAGATACTGCAATGGTTTGCCAATTCCTTTTACAGCTCCTTTTACAAATGAGAAAACTGAAGCAAACAGTTTTTAAGGGACTTGCTCAGGGTCACACAGCTAGTAAGTGTCTAAGGCCAGATTTGAGTGCAGGAAAATGAGTCTTCCTGACTCCAGGCTTGGCACTCTATCCACTGTACCACCTAGATGCCCCCCAAATATAATAGGATATTTTATATATATATATATATACATATATATATATATATAATAGGGGGAGACAGTATCACATCATCCTTGCAAAAACTCTAGAACTATTGTGAGGTACCTGAGAAGGGTGATGGAGTGGAAGGGGGCCGGCATTGGGGCAAAGTAGAATGATCAGGAGCAGATCCAGGAGAGAAGTGAGAATGGATGTCATGGTCACCTCCTGAAATGATGGCCCCAAGTGGGAGTACCCCACTCAAAGGATGGGGCTGCAGGGATGGTGATGCCATGAACAGAATGGCCAAGTGCAGAGAAGAGATCAACTTGAGGGGAAATACAGTATGTTCCATTTTGGACTGGTTGAGTTTGATATTCTTACAAATTGTCCAAGTAGTCAATATTATGGGACAGGCATTCATGAAAGAGATTAGGGTTGAATAAGAATTTGGGGAAGTCATTTGCATAGAGATGATAATTGAACCTACAGGAGTTGAAACAGGTTCAGGGCATACCCTGGAGAATGTCTTAAATATTAGACAGAAAGAGGAGGATGACCTAGAAAGGAGAACTGAGAAGTGAGTAGACAGACAGGAGCAGAAACAAGGGAGAGCTTTACAGAAAGCCAAGGAAAAGAGATGGGGTAGGTGAGGTAGGGTGGGGTCAAAAACCGCAGAGATGTCAAGAAGGATGAGGACTAAGTAGAAGCACTTTCACCACATGTTTTTGTGATGAAATCCACAGTTTTGAAACCTCAGAACTGGATTGATCTACACTGAGGATTGACTGCTTATGAGGAAAAGCATACTATTGGAAACATAATTTTTCCAGTATCAAAATACTTCAGATTTGGTTACTCCAACATTCAACCCAATGGAATGTGACTTACCTCATGTTTTAAATCGATTGTAAAGTCAGATTTTAAGGACTCACTTTTCAACCTCTTGGTAAGCCTAGAAAATGAAGGCAATTAAATTTACTTTCTATCAAGAAACAAAAACAAAACCGAACGAAAAAGAGGGGGAAGACATCACTGGGATTTTTCTAAAGTTTAAATAAGATTATGCAGAACTTTTCATTATTACTAAAAAAATTTAATAAAGAATAAAGCAAAATCACACTGTAAGGATGCTGAGTGAATGAAAACATTTATGATTTATTTATTATCATAAGAATGCCAAAAAAAATAAGAATGCCAACTATTTTGTGGCACAAATGCTGAATTTTAAACACTTCAAAATTCCAGCCTTTAAAATGAAGATTACTTTATCACTTATACAGAGACATACAGGAACCTTTGAAAGATAATACAATGAGGTCCTATTTCAACCTGAATATACTTCTACTGAATTATAGAAAAAAGAAAACAGGACAAGAAAAGGAAGACAAAAAGGGTAAAGGTTGAAATTTCCCTTTACTATTTTTGATAACTCCAAAACAAGCTTTTTCTTAGTTTGTTTGGGAGACCAGTGGGGTAAAAATTGCTTTTCTTTGAAGTGTTTTCCTTGATTCCAAGCTGAGGTTCATATAATGAACTGGACTGTAGAAACATTGATCTCTTTTATGAGTCTCAGAAAGTAGAAGAAATCTTGTTTTGATATCCAGTTATTTTAATAGTAGTGCATACCACTGGCTTCATCTACGAGAAGTCATAGTAAACTTTTTAAATGTCTTTTACTCACAACTATCAAATAATATCTCAAGGTGTAAATACAGCAGCAAATTTTTAAAATTCTACCAAAATTTTTGTTTATTACATCTTTGCCTTGTGTTTGGTCAAAAGATATTTTTTTCAAGCTTGATTCTAAACGTATGGTAGATAGAGACAAGGAAAACTGATCACAATTTATATTTTGTCCAACTCATGTGACATCTGAGTTGGCAGATTTCTGGAGACCTCACCAGTCACTCACTATTCACTGTTGTTCAGACAGATCTCCTTAAGGAGGTGGTGGCCATGTCCAGGGAATGTAAGTGCTATCATATCTTTGTTGCATATCCGTGCTGTGTGGGCAAAGTAAATCTTCTTTTGTTAATTGTTCAATGATTGGCAAGTATTACATTGCATTCCAACACTGAATATGAACTAACAGGAACAGGATGCCAGCTTTAGGCCTGCCCCTTAACAGTTGCCTAGAATGAGGGCTTCAAACCCAAACAGAACCAGCATCCACTAATTCATATTAAAGGAGCCCTGCAAACCTCATATGACTTAGTTTTCAAATGAAATGTTATTTATGGCTTATTGCATCTTTGCTTATTTTAAAAATATTTCCTGATCACATTTTAACCTGGGAGAGAGGGTATGAGGCCAAGGGCCATGTTTGATACCTCTGGCCTAGAGCACTAAAAGATTAAGAAGTAATTTTCCCACGGTTACATAACCTTTGTGTGTCAGAGGAAAGACTTGACTCTAGGTGTTCTTGGCTTCAAGCCCAGCCCTCCGTCCACTACAACATGCTGCTTCTCAGGATAATCTCTTCAGTACATTACTATATACAGTTCACCTCCATTAGCAATCATATATTTTTGTGTGCTAGGCTGGGACTATTTATGACATTGTTTCTGTGGGGAAAAAAAGTTACAGAATTCCAAACAACTGACTTACAAATAGAATTCTAGAATCACAAATCATTTGGAAGTTGGGAATTGACAATAATGATGTTGAAACTACTGGCAGGAAGTGTCAAAAGATGTGAGTCTTTGCTATATCTACCCTACATGTATGTATATATATACACCCAATATATCTATAGATATATATTGCTATATCTACACAATAACCATACTCCCACAGTCTTTCTCTTTTTTAAATTTTAATTTATCTAATTTTTAATTTATGGAATAAAACAAGCATTTCTATAACATCATATAATAAAAAAAGATCATTACAAATGAAAATGCAAATCTACCATGTACAACTTGCTATTCTTTTAAAATAGATAATAAAATTATCAAGCAATTTTCTTTTTTTTCTTCCCCCTTCCCCTTCCCCACCCTAAAGATGGGGAACACACACACGTACATTAGATACACACACATATACATTATGTGTATATATACATATATATATATGTGTGTGTGTGTGTGTATAAATAATTCTCTATATACTTTTATTAATTAGTTCTTTCTCCGAATGCAGATAGCATCTTCTTTCATATATACTTTGTAGTTAATTTGAGTACGTATAATAGTCAAAATGACTTGGGCACTCAAAGTAGTTCTTAAAACAATATTGTTGTTACTATATACAATGTTCTCTTGGTTATGCTCATTTCATTCTCTATTATTTCATAAGTCTGTCCATGTTTTTCTAAAGTCATCAAGTTTATCATTTCTCAAAATCTACATTTCTATAAATCATACTGATGACAACCCTAATCCATTCCTAAACATATGAACCCAGAAATATTTTTTGCCAAGTGTTGGAATAAAATCCAAATCAAGTCTAATCTACTTGAAGATGGTCCTCCCAAATATATTTAATATATATCAAAGAATATTCTGAAATTTGGACTCTATGCCAAGGGCCTTTGAAATCTGATAAGACCCTTACAGAGTAGCCACTTAGCTCCAAAAGTAGTCCTTTTGACAATCAGCACTAGCAAAGCTCAAACCAGAGATTTTTCAATGAGGTGCCTTGTGCCCCTTTAACATAAGTAAGCAAGAAAAGTTTATCGAGTACTAGGATGAATTGATCATGTCCAGTCTACTAGCTTAGGTTTTAGAGGCAGCTGGATAGTAGAGTGGAGACAGAGTGCTGGTCCTGGAGTCAGAAAGACCTGAGTTCAAATCCTGCCTCAGACACTTAACAGCTGTATGACTCTAGACAAGTCACTTCACCTCTGTCTGCCTCTGTTTCTTCAACTATAGATAAAATAGTACCTACCTCACAGGTTCATTATGAAGATCAAATGAGATGATATTTGTTAAGCATTTGGCACAGTGTCTGGTACGTAGTACATACTAGAAAACAGTATATAGTAGATACTAGAAAAATGATTATTTTTGTCTTCCCTCAGTCATGGGGATGAGAATGGGAAGAACTGGGAGAGGAAAGGAAGTGATATCATGGTTATCACTGTATGCCCAGGAATTTTTGACCCCAGTAGTTACTATGAAAACGACTCTTCTTTAGACACTACCACAAGTGAGAAGGGCCCAAGGTAAGCCCCCCGTCACAGCACCCTGAAGCCAAGAAGCAGCTGGCTGGTTAGAGGTAGTACAGTACACTGGAAAAAAGCCTGGATTTGGAGTCACAGGCCCTGGGTTCAAATCCCAGATTGTTCCCTCTGTACCTTGGGCAAATCAGTTAACTTCTTTGGGATTCAGCCTCTTTCCAGGCCTGTTTCCTCATCTACAAAATGAAGAGATTGGATCAAAGGTCCACAGATTAGAGCTGGAAGGGACCCCAGATGCCATCTAGTCCTCCCTTTCAGTTCTAAATCTATGATCCTGTGACACTAACTCTGGACAAAAAAGAAAAGGTGCCCGGTTTTATCTCTGGACTCTTGGACAGGTCAGCTACATGTTTCTGCATCTACCTAGATGGGGGAGATGCAGACGAAGTGCTAGACTCAGAGTTCAAATCCAGCTTCTGACATTTCCCAACTATATGGCTACTTCACCTCTACAGGTCTCAGTTTTCTCATCTTTAGGATGATGAATAATGCCAGCTCTAGTGTCCAGCTCACAGGGCTATTGCAAGGATCACAGGAGCTATATAATGTATGAAAAGCACTTCGCATACTTCAAAGCACTGGATAAACCTCAGTTCTTCTAACTATGTAGAAACACATTCTTTGTGTTTAAGTTACTTCCTGTGTTTAAGTTACAGATTGCCTCAGTCATCTGTCAGACTCAAAAGATATTACATTAAACTGTTCTGATTTTTTAAAAAGATTTCAAATGTATTTTGGGGGTTCAATTTTATATTATTTTCAAGTTATCATATTCAGTTTCTTATCAGGTAGTTACAAAAGTTCTGTTGATTTGGCAAGAAAACTGCTTTACATTTCTCCACGACAGATTTCTCCATCATGCTTTGTACCAGGTATCCCCTCCCCTTCTAAATTCTTCCAGTTTCATTTTGTGTATTGTCTTCTCCCATCAGATTGTAAGCTCTCTGAGGGCAGGAACTGTCTTTTTCTTAATTTGCATCTCCAATGTTAACACAGTATCTCACATATAAGTAGGTACATAATAAATGTTTACTGATTAAATTACCTTATATTCATACAGACTTCAAAGTGCTTTCAATGGTGTATCTCATAAGTATTTTTAGCCTCATCATACAGGAAAAAAAATGAGACACAGAGAGGTCACAGGGCAAATAAGCATGTTATATGAACTAGTGATTCAGAGTTTCACATATAATCCCTTTTTTTCCTCCTCTTTGAAAAATAAAAACATTTCCTTTGGGGGCATTTGGGATACTTTTGGCAATCTGGTATCAATAAGCTCAGAATAAAAAAAAAAATTAAAGTTTTTTTTTAAATTAAAGAGACTTGAACAAAAAAATAAACCCAGAAAACCATAAAGCACTACAAAAATACAAATCATTTGCTTAAGCAAAATGGCCATTTGTTAGTCAATCTACAAGTCATAAAGTCAGGGACTGCTGTACAAAAAAATTGCCCATTTAATTCTTACTTGTTTATGAGTGGAAGACTAAGGGCCCAGCCAGCAGAAAAGTCAGGAAATTTGAACACTGTAGGATCTTCAGCAAAGGCATAATGGTGGATGATTGTTGATTGTTCATCATGTAGTGCTTTTCCTAAAAACCACTCCTGGAAGAAAAATGCAAGACATCATTGAATCATATGTTACATTATTTATTCAAGATCAATCATGGAAAAATAGTTACATGCTGGGAGAAGAGATTATGGAACTTGCAAAACGTGTTACAGTCTACTAAAATATTCTTTGTTTATAACATGGTAAACAAATAGAGTACTCTGAGGAAAATTAGCATACATGGATTATGAATTTTCAAAAAAAACAGGATACAATAATATAGATTTAACACTAAAACAATGTTGAATGTAATTTGCTCTTTCTTTGATGATTCAGAAATCACAAATCTCAATTGTATGGCAGTGATTGTTAAACATTAAAAATAAATAAAAATAAAAATAAATTAAAAAAAAAAGAAATCACTTTAGGATCTGAATTATGCCTCAAAATAATCATTATCAACATTGATTATGCTTACAATTTCTCTTTTTTTTGTTCTAGATCTGTGATTTCATTTCTACAAAAAACTCCAGGTAAGGAAACACTACATATCAAAACAAATCAGCAATTGTTCCGCAGCACATAGTCTTGAACAGTTGTCTGAAGAAAGAAGAAGCTATATAACTTGCCCAGGGTACCATGGCTAGGATGTATCAAGAGGTAGGACTTGAACCCAGGTCTTCCTAACTGTGAGGCCAGCTCTAAATCTATTATGCCACACTGTCGGTCATCCTTATGTTACAGATGTGCAAAAAGCATTGGTTAATGCAATGGTAGATAACAGAGAATTTACTCTCTTATAAGAAATTTTTAAAGAAGGAACTCAATCATGTCAATCGTGACATTCACACAAATGAAACCAAAAGACAGAAGAAAGTTGTAACTAAATGGAAGGCACATCACAGAACTGGTGCAGTTGGTTTTACTGCATGTCCAATGGCAACAAGGATCAGTTTTCATTGGACACTTGGTGATTTTGTATTATAGTACTCAGAACAGGTATTTGCAAAAACATCATTATGAAACTGCAGCTTATGCATCAATATATGTTACACAGGAAAAAGAAGTTGAGAAGTTGTACCAAGAATTTGAAAAAATTCTCTAAATTATATCCACACATATTTCATAACTCAGTGACATCAACACAAAGGTGGTTATGGAAGATGATAACAAAAATATGCTATATTCTCAATAAATCCAAAAATGGATATATGACCTAACGAATAAATTTCATATTATCTGAAATGTTAGAATAGAAGCAGATCATATACCTTTCACAGTTACAGGTAGGAGATGAATTCTTAACCTAAACCAGGGAGAGGTAATTTTCAAAGGTAAAAATATTACATGAAATTGAAAAGCTTTTACACAAACAAAATTAATGCATTTAAGGTAAGAAGAGAATAGGGTTAAATAGGGGGAAAAAATCTTTGTATCAAATTTATGTGACAAGGGTTTGGGATCCAAGATATATTTATAGACAATTAACAAAAATATATATGACCAAAAGTCAATTTCCCCATAGATAAGTGGCTAAAGGTTCTGAACAGTTCTCAAAAGAATTACAAAATTCTCCAAGTCACTTATAAGAGATAAGGAAATCAGAACAACCCTATGATTTCACCTCATATCCAGCAAACTGGCAAAGATAAGAAAAAACAGGAATAATCCACATTGGAAGAGCTGTGAAAAGACAGACCCATTATTGCATTACAGCTGAAGTTGTGAATTAGAACAACTATCTGGAAAGGTGCTCAGAAATTCAGCAAGTCATGTGGCCAAAATCACACCCCCAAGAAGGTCACTAATAAAGAAGAAACAGTTCATCTACACAAAAATACTTATAGCAGCACTTTTTGTGATAATAAAGCACTGGAAACAAAGCAGATGCCCAATGATTGGAGAATGACTAAATAAATCACAGTACATGACTATAAGGGAATAGTACTGGGATCTAAGAAATAGCAAAAGCCTGAAAAGACTTGAATTAAGTAATGTATATGGAACTAAGGAGAGCAAAGAAAACAATAAAAAAAAAAGACTACAATAATAGAAAGGCAAAGAACAACTGCAAAACAGCAGAAAGTGATTGCTTCTATAATCACCAAACACAAGCTTGGACCCAAAGAAGAAATGGGAGGAGGTACCTCCCCATACCCCTTTGCAGAGGTGGGAGTATCCATGGATGGGGACACAGAATACATTGTCAGACTTTTTTTATTTACTGATTGGTTTTCCTGATTTTTTTTCTCTTATTTCTCTTTTCCTCAAAAAAAGAAAAATCTTTCTTCTTTTTAATAAAGAATGACTCTCTGGTGGGGATTAATAGAAGATTATGAACAGTATTGTTGTTCATTGATAGCAAGAAACACTAGAAAGAAAATAAGTTTTGAGAAAGCTTGGGAAAAGAGTCAACTATGCAAAGATCATACTAAGAGCATTTAGTAAGTGTTCCAATTGGTAAGCATTTATTAAGCACCTACTATATGCCTGGCACTGTGCTAAGCTAAGTACTGAAAGGCAAAAATCCTCGCTCTCAAGGACCTCAGGCTCATTTAAGGAGGAAATTGGAAGGAGCACAACAAAGATTTTTATAATAAAATCTTTCATCATCAAGAACAGTAAAGTTTTAAAACATTTAAAAACATTTAAACTCTAACATAAAGGTCTTAGATGTTCTCCTTGAGGAA
The DNA here is from genome assembly GCF_028372415.1 of Notamacropus eugenii. Classification (NCBI taxonomy): domain Eukaryota; kingdom Metazoa; phylum Chordata; class Mammalia; order Diprotodontia; family Macropodidae; genus Notamacropus; species Notamacropus eugenii. The sequence continues at coordinate 200,117,966 of NC_092876.1, read as the reverse complement.
GTAAAAATGGTACTTCAGAAAATAAAGATGGTGACAGTAGTTGGATGAGACTAGATATATAGATATAGATATAGATATAGATATAGATATAAGAGGACTGTGTTGAAGGCAACACATCTGAAGGCACTGGGGGATTAATTTTTAAGGTAACTGAAAGAGAAAAAGATACCAAAGTTGGGAGAAGGGAGGAATCTACTTTTCTTCATTTATACTAGTCATATAATGGTGGCTACATTTTTATTTGCTAGAAAGGTCAAATGACTGATGAAGAGAAAAGGGACTGTTAATACAAAATAATATACCTTTATATTAAAAATACTAAATCAATCAGATCACCATACTATGGTTTTATCCATGTAAATTCTGAGAACCTAAAAGTTTTAGTCTAGGGCAGGACCTAGAAGGTTATCCAGCCTTCCCAACTCCTTTCACAGATGAAGAATTAGATCAGACAGGTGAGTGGTTTGCCGGGGATCACACAGGAAGGAGTGTCAGAGGACAGCAAAGAATCCTGGTGTCTTGATTCTCAGTCCTGCATGCTTTCTACTGCAGCATTTGACCCCTCACTTTTTGTTCTTCTAACATTTTAGACTGAGTTGAACTTCGAAAAATCTCCCTTGTTTTAAAAACAAGCCTTACATCTATAGAATGCTTACTTTTTAATGTCATTTTAAAAAGAAAACATTAAATTTTTGAGAGATTCAGAAAAGCTAAGGATCCTGACCAGATTTTCTTTTATATTCCAATATTCATGAACTTGTCTTGAACTTCTGAAATCATCATTTCATTTTTTCACTAAAAAACAGCAAGGTGAGTCACCACTAACCCTTACAGGGTTTAAGCTATGGATAATAGAAGGAATGATCTACAGATGAAAGAAAAAGATTAAGTGAAAGTTATAATTCCCCATTCAAAGAGAAACTTGAGAGATTTTTAGAAGGTTTTTTTGGTGCTCCATCTATTTGTTTTGTTTTTAAAACAAGCAAAGAGAGCACACCACAGAACAAATGCTCTACATGAAACAAGAAAGACTATCTTTCATGGCACACAGAGATTAGATGGGGGCCTCTCCCTTCAAAATACCTAATGCTTATTTGGTATGTACCTATTGTGCAGATATTGCCTCCCTTGATAAAAGGTAACCTTCTAGAGGTCAGGGGCTATTTCATTTTTGTCTCTATATTCCCAGTGCCTATCACTGTGCCTAGAACTTATAATTGTGTTGGCTGGCACAGTGGTTAGAGCACTGGTCCAGAGTCAGGAAGAATGAGTTCAAATCTGCCCTCTGTGACCCTGGGCAAGTCACTTAACCTATTTATCTCAATTTCCTTATCTATAAAATGGGGATAATAACAGCACCTACCTCCTAGGAATGTTGCAGGAATCAAATGAGGTAATAATTGTAAGTACTCAGCACATAGTAAGCAAATAAAGGTTAGTTATTATTATCATTGTTGTGTTAAACAAAAGGTAACTAAACTGGCTGGCCAGTTCTCAGCACATAATGAGCACTATATAAATGTTAGTTATCATTATTATTATTATAGGGGCAACTAGATGGTGCAGTGGATGATATAATGGTTAGAGCGGGCTTGGAGCCAAGGAGATCTGAACCACTCCAAGAATCTCTGCCAAGAAAATTCCATGTACAAAAAGGCCACCAGGTCAGGTAGAGCTGGACACAGTTGGACATGACTGAACAGTAACAACAAAACTATTATTAGTGTGCAAAATAAAGTAGCTGGCTCCAGCACAACAGAAATGTGCAGGGCAAATTCAAATGATGAGACCACTTCATGGTATTCACAATTGCTAGTTGACTGGCTTGACCAATCTGAAAATCATGGATAAGTTGGTGATTCTTTTCCTCTTTGAGGAAGTTCTTATTAGAATGGAGATATCTTTTACACCTATCAAATTGGCCAAAATGACTGAAGGGGAAAGCAACAAATGTTGGAGGGGATATGGAAAAATTAAGACACTAATTCACCGTTAGTGGAACTGTGAACTAATTCAACCATTTTGGAGAGCAATCTTGAATTATATCCAAAGAGTTATTAAACTGCATATACCCTCTGACCCAACAATATTACTACTAGGTCTATTTCCAAAGATGATTAGGGCAAAAGGAAAAGAACCCATATGTTCTAAAATACTTACAGCAGCTCTCTTTGTGGTGGCAAAGCAGTGGAAATCATGAGGATGCCTATCAGCTAGGGAATGGCTGAAGAAGCTCTAGTATTTAATTGTGATGGAATACTACTCTGCTATAAGAAATGATGATCTCAATGATCTTAGAAAAAAATGGATAGACTTGCACAAAACAAGAAAGAGCAAAATGAGCAGAGCCAAGAGAACATTGCATACAGTAACCTCAACATTGTTTTAAGAACAACTTTGAGTGACTAAGTCATTTTCACTATTATAAACACCCAAATTAACTATAAAGGACATATGAAGGAAGACATTATCTGCATCCAGAGAAAGAACTCATAAAAAGAAGTATATGTAGAATGAGTTTACACACACACACACACGTCTGTATGTATATGTATATATGTGTGTGTGTGTGTGTGTGTGTGTGTGTGTGTGTATATATATCTAATATATATTTATATATATATATATATATATACATATATGCATATATATGTATCTAATTGTAGCCATGGAGGAGAGGGGAATAAAAAAAAAGAAATTTACATAACTTTATTATATATATAAAGGGAATAGCAAGTTGTATATAATAGATTTGCAGTTTCATGTACAATCATCTTTTTTTAAAATTATACTATACTATGGAAATGCTTATCTTAACCCATAAATTAAAATAAAATAAAACAAACTTTAAAATAGAATAGACACCTCACTCATCCAACTTTGGTATTATTATCAAGTTAATTTAGCACATATGGATTGACTACTAGGCACAAGGTACTAAAATTAGAAGAATGATAATTAAAGATAAATTGAGCCACTCAAAGCTTTCAGATTTAAAATGCTGATTTTTGTTATGCTGATGAATCTTTCTTAATCACTAGTCCTTGAGATATTCCTTGTCCAGATTTCTGTAACCAAGGTGTAAAACCCTATAAAATTCAATCAGGAAAAAAAAATTCCTCCTATTTCTCTAGGTCCAATTAAGTATGCCTAGATTCCTGTGTGCAGCCTGGGGAAAAGAGGCATGGGGACGAAAGGCAAGTTTTAAATGCCCTAGGGAGCTTTACCCAATTCTGGGTCATCATCAGTTCCAAAGAATGCCCACGTCAATTTGGTCTCAGTGAGGTTCCCATTGATCTGGACCCATTCTGGCTTCCTCCCAGAAAGATCCCCACAGAGTAGTGGTGGCTTAAAGACAGAACAACAATGATGATGATGATGATGGTAATGGTGGTAGTGGTGGCAATAGTTATAGCTAACATGAAAGGAGATAATATGTGGAAAGTATTTTACAAGCCTTAAGTGACTTAAGTATTTATTAAACACTTACTATGCATTAAGCACTGTGCTATATGAATGTTAACTATTACTACTGTATAGCTTTCAAGTATGTAAATGCCTTTACATATATTAATTCCTTTTAATCCTCACATTAATAATGAAAGGTAGGTACTATTATTATCTCTGTTTATAGATGAGGAAAGTGAAAGTATGAGAAGTGAAGTGACTTGCCCTGGGTCACAGAGTTAAGTGTTTGACTTGCAGGAATTCCAACTCAGGTCTTCCTGGCTCCAAACCCTTGGGAGTTAGTTTAATTCTGTCAATCAAAGCTAATCTACTAAGAAGGATATATCTACATACACCCAAAAAAAAAAAAAAAGTAAAAACTATAAAGTTAATGGAACTAGAAAGACCAAATTACCATGCTACCATGAAAAGAAATAGTCCATTTAACTTTATGTCTAAAGTAGATGATTTCCTAACTCTGGATTACTGCATTTGTCTAACCCTCCCAAATTGCTAATATAGTTTTAACATTCCTTACATTTAAAAAAAAAAAGTATCATATAAGTCCTCTCATTTTGTAAGCCATAAACCATAAAAGGAAAGTTTCAAATTGGAAGCTCTTACAAAGAAATCTTAACAACATGGCTTCTGGGTTTACACATTTACTATTTCCAATTTTTTACTACTTGGAATAATCCTTTAGAAGTGTTATTTACTAGCTTCCTATCCTTTTAATCAATACTAAGCCCTCTTCCAGGTTTTCTCCTGAAGGTTTAACATTAGCATTTCAATTTCCTTTACCTTAGATGGGTTATATCTTCCGAGAGTTTCTAAGAGCTTTGGAATGTGTATCCTTGTTTCTTCTTCACAGAAGAAAATCCATGATGAGTTTCTGCTAAATGATGTGGAAAAACTAAGAAGAAATAGTTAATAATAAGCTCTACTCCAAATTGGATTTATCATAAAACCACAAAGTTGTGTGTAAAAAGTGGAAGAAATGGAAGATCGGGATGATGAGAGCCCTATTTTCCTCATATATTTTTCCTTTCCTCAGACAATGGTCCAAAGAGGAATCATATCAGCTCTTCAAATTCACTTTCCCATAAAAATCCCTCAGAAAGAAGATAAGAGAATGTTCACATACTCAATTTTGGAGTTTGTTTGAAGTCAATAGCGTTTGTAATTTAATGCTGTGACAGTAAACTTTCCATGGCTGAAACCCCTTACCTTCTCTCCCCTTCCCTTTCACCAATTCTGAAAGTGAAAAGAATACCTAGCAAGCTCCTGGCAAAGTGGGGATATCAGTAATTTAGAAAGATTTTTTGATACATACTGCGGTAATAATGGAAGTATGGTCCATGATCCTTCATGCTTATCCAGAAGATGAACAAGAAGAACTCTGGGGAGCTCCTAAAATACAATAAAGTAAAATCAAGCAACAAATAAACAAGAGAGAAATAAGTCAAAACATATGATGACTACAATATTAAGTACCCACTTAATTTAAAAAACAAACATTTCTCAAGAAAATCGATTTTAACGTCTCATAGGTTGGATCAAAGTCCCTTCTCTTCTCCCCAGGGTCTACAGGAAATGAGCATTCTACAATCAAATGTGGGTTAATCGAATTGCTCTCCATCCGAGCAATGAAACATTAACTAAGCATCTCCAATTGGTGATTCTTCTAAACTAGAATCCAAGATAGATAGGGCTGTGAAACAGGAAGAGCCACAGAAGGAAGGGTTCCCAAGGATTATAGCTAGACAAGAATTAATACTACATAGAGAGAGAAAAATTCTTTCAAGGAAGTGAAAGTTCAAAGTATTCTCAAAGCATATATACATAAGGAAAATATGTATAAATTCACCTCATAGACTAATAAATCAACACAAATATTCAGACAGGGAGGTAGCTAATTTGGGGGTAATACAGGGGACAAGTACTCTACGTAGGATTTCTAAATGCTATGCATTCATAGAGAAACAGTAATTGTTATCAAGTAACACACACCTGTAGCCAGAAGACTACAGATATCCATTTCAACTGCATTAATATTGATTTGGGACACATAACACAATTCTCCTCTAAGTAACTATAGAAAGAGAGTAAAAATCTTATCATAAAACCTAAAGCAGACTGTTTCATTCCTGGCATTCTTCAGCCCTCCCAATACACTTTATTGCCACAAGTTTTATACAGGATATAAAAACGTTCTCCTAATCGTCATAGACATCCAGTTTTAGCAGGCACATCATCATTACAGAACTACTGGGATTATCAATTCAACCTTGCAGGCTGTATACTTTGAATTATTTTCAGCAGAAAAGGTTGACTGACAAAATTGGAGATTTCAAAAGTAAATGAGGCTTGTTTCTTTGTTCTACAAGGCAGTTACTTCAGTATTGCTGCACAAATTAACATGAGATTGGTCAAAGATTAAGATGAATCAGCATTAAAGGAGGTCTAAGAAAGAAAAAGAAAGAGATGAACCAATCCTTCCAACTCTTCCCTCTTCCTAACTTTCCTGCTACTGTCAAAAGTGACCCCCTTAATAAAAGGATTTGTTCCGTCAAGTTTGGATTCAGTCAAAGGGCGACTCTTGAGGACTTAGAGGGCCACGTCTAACTTACATTCATAGAGCCTCCCAATTACCGAGGCTCACAATCTGGGGGTCGTCTTCCATTCCTCACTTTCTCTCACCTACCCCATATCCAATTAATCATCAAGTCTTTCATTTAAACCTGTGTAATATCTCTTGTGTATGCCTCATTCTCCCCTCTATTACTGTAACCTCTCTGGTGCACCTGGACTCTTGAAATAGCCTGCTGCTAGGTCTCCCTCAAGTCTCAAGTCTCTCTCCACTCCATCTATCCTTCCCTCCAATCAACTATCAAATTGATTTCCCTAAAACACAGGTCTGACTGTATCTCACCCCCTTGTTCAAGAAACTCCAATGACTTACTATTACCTCCAGAACTAATTAGAAAATCCTATGTTTGGCTCTTAAAGCCCTTTATAACCTGGCATTTCTCACTTTTCCATACTTCTTAAGTCTTATGCCCCTCTATGTATTCTGTGAATCAGTGATACTGCCCTTGTTCCTAAATTAAAACTGTCTTTCAAGTCTGATACATTTTTCCTTCTTCATTTCTACTTCCTGGTTTCCCCAGTTTCCTTCAAATCTTAGACAAAGCCCTACCTTCTGCAAGAAGCCATTTCTTAGTGCTCCTGCATCTTATAAAGGTTATAAGCCTCCAAGTGGGAAAAGACAGACAGCACCAGCATCTGATGCTCCCCAGTAGGGGCCTGCAAGTGGTCATGAACAGAGGATGGCTGTTTTTGGTTCAGTTGTATCTAGTTTTTTCTGCTTTTACATAAAGGAGTCTTGAAGATGGCTTCAACCCTGTAAATTTCAGGTCAGAAGAAAAAGATGCCAGAGATTCTGGACCTGGACTCCAAATCAGTGCTTACCAGCCACTGACCCTGACGTACCAGTACAGTCCTGAGAAGTGATTGGCTTGGCCCAACCTAGTAGCAGATCACCCTACTGAGACATGTCCTGCAGGAAAGGAGCTATGTACCAGTGTTTATATGATATATATGAAATTTTTGTACTTTTGTTTTTGCTATATCTTTTCAGTAAATATCCCTTTTAAAAGACAATTGATTTTACCTAGTTAAATTGATAATGGAGTACTAATCAATGGTATCAATAATATTGAGGAAATATTAACTGGCAATTAATATTGAAAATAATACACTGGAAAGGGTGCTCAAGCTAAGAACATTAGAGCAATAGTTCCCAATATGTTTTTTATTCCATGAACCACTTTCAACAACAATTTTAAAATGTAAATGATTTGTGGAGGTTATGAATTTCCAGGGTAATTTGACATACTAATAATAAACTTTTAGATTTATTATCTAAGTGTTTTTATAATAACTATTAAAAAACTTTCCCCCAAAAGACCCAAATTAAAATGTACATTTATGTAATTAAAATTAAAGAATATAAAATTTTATTCTACCTAAAATTAAAACAATAACAAATATTTTATACGGAACAGCTGTAAGAATTAAATGAAGCAATCCAGCAAGACCTTATATGCTTACTATCATCAGCTAGAGTTCATGTTCAATTTCTTATTTTACAAGTTTTGTCAAATAATAATATTTTAATGAAATAAGTTACAACTTGTAAGCTGTTTCACATAATAGAACAATCAATTTTATTTCAATTTTGGACAGTTTTATTTGAACAAAGGTTTATAATATTTGGCTCAATGTCAAACAAAGATGTCTTCAATCTGGTGCTTCACTGAATTTATTGCTGTATTTTGATTTAAAACAAGAATAAAATGAAAATGCTCGGTCACATAAATATGTGGTAAAACAAAACAAAACAAAACAAAACAAAAAAAACCAAGCTCTCTTGCTTGAAAGACAGAACCTGAGCAAATATACACAGGTAGAAGAAGGAATATTGAGTTTGGAGACTAGCAAGTCACCTGGGGGACTGTGGTGAAGGGAAATGATATGAAATAAGACTAGAAAGATCAGTTGAAGCCAGATTGTGGAGAGTCAAGCTTAATGTATATATTAAGGGTTGCTAGGTGGTGCAGTAGATGGAGCACTGGAGCTGGAATCAGAAAGACTCATCTTCCTGAGTTCATATTTGGTCACAGATTTGTGAATCTGGGCAAGTCACTTCACCTGTTTGCCTCAGTTTCCTCATCTGTAAAACAAGCTGGAGAAGGAAAAGGCAAACTACTCCAGTATCTTTGCCAAGAAAACCCCAAATAAAGTCACAAAGAGTTGAAAATGAGTGAACAACAACAAACGTATATGTTAACCTAAGGGCAAAGGAGAGAGGCTAGAGATTTTTGAACAGAGGAGTAACCTGCCATCTTACAGAGGTTATTTTGGAAGGAGCTTAGTAATACTTTATAGAATATGAGCCCATAAGGCCTTTAAGAATTCACCTCCAGACAAATATGAAGCACCAAAACATCTCAGATCATGGCAAACTGTCTTGATAATTACATCACAAAGTCTGAGAACATCAATAATGAATCACACTTCCTCCTTTCTACAGCACACAGGTGAGTATAGATACAGAATGTGTATTGGTTGTTCTCCATAGGTGAGTTAGTTTTACTTAATTGTTTTTCTTTTTTTTCTTTCTTTTTTTTTTTTTTTTTTTTTTTTTTTTGGTAAAAATAGTTCTGTTGAGAGGGAGCAGGCATTGGGAAGTAAAGGTAGTAGTAAAAAGGCATCAGTAAAACATTTTTTAAGAGTGAAAATATAAGTACTAGGGACAAACAAATCATACTAGCTTTGGCATCCACCACTCACACAAAAACTATTTTAAGCTTTATTTTAAAACCACATAAATAGAAATGACTCACTATCAATCAAGAAGGCACATGTAGATTGACCCCTGCTTCCCTAAACATATTCAAACAAGAATGTTGTTAGCATCTTTCCTGTAAATTCTCTCTCCCCTTACAACACTACCGCCCTAGTTCAGGCATTCATTATCTCTTGCCTGAACTACTGCAACTGACTTCCAATTAGTGTCTCTGCCAAATGTTTCTTCCCACCCCAATCCATGCTTTGCTGAGCCACCAAAGTGATTTTTTTCTCTACCATATCACACTCCCTATTTCCTTACTAAACTCTAGTTGTTTCCTATTTATTACTTCCAGGATCAAATATAAAATCATCTGGCATTTAAATTCCTTTACAACCTGGCTCCTTCTTATATTTCCCTTCTTTTAACATACTATTCAGCTCCATGAATACAGTGTAGCCATAGTAGTGGTACATGCAATACTCCATCTTCAGTCTCTCCTCTGCATGCCAGTGTTAAGGCTGATCTCTGAGGCCTGGAATGCTCTCCATCCTCAACTTGGCTTCTCAAGATCTCTGACTCACTTCAATATTCAGCTCAAACCTCCTGCAGGAAGCCTTTCCTCACTCCTCCCTCCCACCCCAAATGTCTTCCCCTACCCTCTAAGAGTACTTTCCATATACTCTGGATGTATCTTGTGTATGGCTATATCTATTTTCTTGGTAACCCTAGCAGTCAGCAAGGTGCTTGAGCATAGTAAGTACCTAAATCAATGCCAGCTGATTGTGTGAGTGGTACCTAAGGAGGGAAAACTGAGGAATCTCACTTATCAAGGATATATATATATACATACATACAAGGATATATATACATATCCTATATATACTTATATAGGAAATAAAGATTTTGACATATTTTTTAAATGGAAATAGGTGAAAGAGATCATAAGCATGCCATCAAAAAACTCCAAATCTTATGTTTTCAGAAACAAATTCAAAAATGAAAAGCACTAAAATGAGCTTTCTTAGAATTTCACACTTGTACTGACTTTTAAAACCAATCAACAATTATTAATTGGCCCTATATCATGTGCTCAGAACTTTTCTTCCAAGTGCTTATAACCCATAAGGAATGAAACTTCCATTATTTCTATTTGGATTGTTGATCACGCACTGCTTTTCAATAGCCTCTCAAATCTTGGCTCCCACATCACCCTTCTTGACAGAGGGGCCTCTTGAGGTCTTTCCCATTTTCTTTTGGGTTACATGACCCTGACAAAGTCATTCAGAACCAAACCTCCTAAACTGAGTGTATGGACAAAGCTAAGGAACAACTCTACTCTAGTGAAAAAGAAGTTGTGAATGGAACCTAATGGGAATTACTTTCTTATGTGGTTCAAATTGATTCTGAAAGTAATTACAAAGGTAGTACATACCATCCATATTCTGAAGGACATCTATTTGAATTATGGCATGTCAAAGTAAAGTTTCATGAATGCTTAGAGATCATCTAATTCAATTGCCTTGTTTTCCAGAGGAGGAGGAGGATTAAGGGACTTGTCTAAGTTTAGAATGCTTAGTGATGCCCCCTTTTGTGTTCTGTCTTCCCTCACTAGATTGTAAGCTCCCTTAGAGCAGGCACTGCCCTTCTTTCTCATATTTGTACCCTCAACACTTAACACAGTGCCTGTCATACAACAGGCATTTAATCAATGTTTATGGTCTGACTGAAAACAGTGTTCTTTCCTCCTGAGGACTCTATCAACCTCTTCTGTAGTTACTTGTGGCCAGCACATAAAACTGGGGGAAACACACACACACCTCTCTCTCCTCAACCCTCTCTCCTCAACTCTCTCTCTCTCTCTCCCTCTCTCTCTCTCTCTCTCTCTCTCTCTCTCTCTCTCTCTCTCTCTCCCTCTCTCTCTCTCTCTCTCTCTCTCTCTCTCTCTCTCTCTCCCTCTCCCTCTCTCTCTCTCTCTCTCTCTCTCCCCATTTACCTCTAGGGTGGGGCCTGAAGCTGTTCTATCCTCTGGAAAGAGAGCTCCCACTTTCGACTTCTACTCTTGCCCCTTTCAGCCTCAGGCTTTGGTGTCTTTGAAGTTCATATCTGAGCAGCTAAATTACCACAGGGACACAGATTATCACAACACAACAGTCAGACTTGCCCAGGGCCAAATGCTATTAGCACCGAAGGTAAATACCTAGCCCTATTCCCTTGGATTTTCTACTAATGGATTCCCTTGGATTTTCTACTAATGGCGTATGAATGTCTTAATTTGAAACATTTCTATTCTGACTCACAATCAACTAGTTCCCTAGAAGGAAGGATCAGAAAGAAATCAGAAGAGACAGGGTCTCAGCTGCTAGGATATCACTTAGAAGAAAAAGTAATTCTGTGGGCCTGGTAACCTGAAGAAAGATGAATATTTCCTCAGTGATAAGTTTAACAAACCACTTCAGAAGACTGATTTTGCTTTTAACTCTAGGTAACAACACTGAAAGTATAACAGAAATTGAAACAGTGAGTTGGAAGAGGGGTAACGCACCATAAATCACTTCGGATGGTCTTCTGAGGGCTTTTTCGAAGCATTTTATTTGTGGTTGTGTAATCATTTTTCAGTTGCATCTCACTCTCCATGACCCCATTTGGGGTTATCTTGACAAAGATACCAGAGTGGTTTGCCATTTCCTTCTCCAACTCATTTTACAGATGAGGAAACTGAGGCCAGCGGGGTTAAATTACTTGCCCTGCATGACAAAGCTAGTAAATGTCTGAGGCTGAATTTGAACTCAGACCTGGTGCTCTATCCACTGAGCCACTGACTGCCTCAAAAGCACTTTAAATCCCTGATTAATTCTCAACACACACAAGGGATAGTAGGGCAAGTTTATTTCCCTTTTTCAAAAACAGAGATGGAAGCATGAGCAAGTTTGAAACAATTAGAGTTTGCTTATGCGTAACACTTAAATGTTCATCTCAGCATCACAGAGTCACAGTTCCATGGCTGGCTCTTAGAGGGCATTTATTTCAAACCCCTTATTTTAGATAAAGTGCTTCAAACTATTACTCACTTAGTTGGCTCAGATGAATAACTTTTTATATGCTGACTGCATAAATCTAGTATTAAATATTTTAGAGATGTTATGCAATATACTTTCAGGAAATATAATATAATATATATAATATAATATAATACATATAATATATAATATAATAATAATAGCATTTATATAGTGCTTAAGATTCGCAAAGCACTTTACAAATATTTCGTCTGATCCTCACAATCCTGGGAGGTGGGTGCTATTATCATCCCCATGTTATAGATGAGGAAACTGAGAAACAGAGAGATTAAGTGACTTGCTCAGGGTCACACAGCTATTTAAGTGTCTGAGCCCAAATTTGAACGCAGGTCTTCCTTACTCCAAGGCCAGTCCCCTGTGCATACCACCTCACTGTCCCTAATGAACTCTAAGAGACTCTTTTTAAATCTCATGTTTGGGAAAAGAATAGCTAATGTACAAAATAAATTCAGATAAAATACATCTGTTTGTGTTACCCCAAACACCATAATGTAATTTCAGGAGATGAAGAATACTGTCATGAACCTTCTTCAAAACTAATGCTCTCAGTATATAACTTTATTGTAACTGGATGAATGCTCTTCAAATAGTTTCTTACAAAAATGTTTTTGAAACTGGTCTCCTCACAAAAAAATCCATTTCTGGACTTCAGGAATTTTCACTCTGTCCCCCAACATTGGAATTCTCTCCCTTCTCACTTCTACCTCCTGGCTTCTTTCCCAAGCTTCTTCAAATCTCAGCTAAAATCCCACCCTCTGCAAGAAGCCCTTCCTGATCCTGACCTCCCTCCTACCCACTTAATGCTCATGTCTGACCTCTAAAATTACCTTCGATTAACCCTGTGTAGAGATATCTTGCATGTACATAGTTAGATGCATCATGGTATCTCTCCCAATAAATTGAGAGGTCTTTGAGAACAGGGACTATTTTCTGTTTGTTTTACCTTTTTTGTATGCCCAGTGCTTAGCATAGTTTTTGACACAAGTAGGTGTTTAATAAATGCTTTCTGACTGATATTCCTTTCTAAGTTGCACTCTGGACTGTTGGGACTGGAAGCTCAATTCCGTGTGGACGGTCTCGGGCGGGTAAAAGTGGGACTTCTAAATCTTAGAGTCTTACGAGGCCCTCCATGAACAGCGGGGGTTCGAGAAGGTCAGACTGAGCTAGCTCGGCTAGCTCGGGTATTTCCGCCTCTCCCCCGGAGATACCTGATGGGTGGAGTCTCCCTGCCCTCGAGGTCGTCCCGGATTGGAGCACACCTAGTTACCTAACAGCACGGTATTGAGATGCAAACTGTGTGGCTGAAGATTAAGTAGGATTGAGGAAGCCAGAAAGCTCTCTCTTAGCACGTGTGGAGCCAAAGAGAAAAGTAGGGCTCCGCTTCTTTTCTTTCCTCTCTCCCCTCCCCCTCTCTCCCCGCTTGTACTTCTACTTCCAATCCCTTAAGCTTAGCCTCCTTAGGAAATCTCCCCCTCTTCCTCCTAAGGAAGACCCCCCTGCATTTGTAACCCGGACCCTGAAATAAAGCTCAACCCCTGTTTGACTCTGGAACGTCCTTTCTCTCATACGTTTATCCGGTTTGGCCAACCGAAGACCTGGGACAGGTAAGAAAGACTCGGGTAGCCCAATACAGGCCTCTAGGCTTGGCACTGGACTTTCTCTACCATGCCCTAGAAACCTTTTCATCCCTGAAGCTGACTCCTGGTATAAAATTCACACAGAAGTACCATCCAGCCCTTGGGCTTCTTCCTCTGACTGGATAACTGCTCTCAGAACCTCCAAATTTATAGAAGGAACTGAGGTATCTTTGGCAGCTAGCCTTTATACATTGTCTTCTCCCATTAGAATATAAGCTCCTTGAGGCCAGGGGCTGTTATTCTTTCAGACGGTATTCCTAGTATTTAGCATAGTGCCAGGAACACACTAATAGCTTAGTAAATTCTTGATGACCATTTGACTTTTGCATTTCACATCCTCCCTACACACCAACATATGCAATATAGTAATATGGCTCCTCAGAATGAAGTTATTCTATAACTGATGTCCTTTAACAAGCCGCAGATTAGTGAATTATGCTCATGCTTTTTATTTTCAACGCAAAAGCGTTAATGGAAGGGTTAGGTAAGAAAGAGGTAACTGAACCATCTCAATGTGTCTGTTTAAACCCAACTTCTGTTTGTGTGGCTCTTTCATTCAATAAACTTTTTGTCTTTGAATGTCGGAACTAGATGAAATCTTCTAACATCACCTAATGGTTAGGTCATAATCCTTTCATTTTCCATGTGAGAACACAAATTTGCTGAGTGACAGTCACCGGTTAGTGGGCCTCAAAGGAAAATGTCACAGTCAAAGATTAATATGGACACATAAGATGTATGGTTAATTTATTTTTGCTTAATTTGAAGATCTTTCCCACCCACTAATAGGCCCATGTAACCTGCTTAAATTACATTGAAGCCTAAGTCACATGTGGAGGGAAGAGCTTGCTGAATGGGTGAAACAGGAAGAAAAAAGCAGAGCTGGAAGGAAGTTGGTGAGAGCAGTTAGAGCTGAGGAGAGAGGACACAGGCGGGCACAGCTAGTCTTTTGAGTGTTTGCTTGTGGGAAGGGCCTAGCAAAGGCAGGAGGAGGCTTGGGAATGGAGCTGTCTTCTGCAGCGCTAATGTGTACTGACTTCTTGGCTACTATGACGGATTTGGCATTCTGGTTTCTAAATAAATATTTTTCTTCTGCCTTCTATATGGAAAGTCTGTTATACTTTGCCGTTCAGAACTACACTGGCATATTCATAGTTGCTGTCAGTACTGTGAATATTGCTTTGGTGATACATCTGGCATCACAAATAGGATTGCAGGATATAAAATTTCTATTTGGAGGCAGAAGGTCTTTAGAGGAAAAAATGGATATCCCAGGAGGGGAAGATTTACCTTATTCCTCCCTAGCAAGGGAATAAGCTAAAAGGGTTAAAGCACAGGGTCTGGTGAAAACTGAAAACTGAGGTTATGGGAGGGAGAACCTAAAGATTTGGAAAGATGTTTGCAGGGAATACCAATAAAACCAGAGAAATAACTGGCAGGGGTGTGTGGGAGAGGCTGGATTTCATTAACAGGTTACTGTATTATGTGTAAAAGCAGACATAAGATGTTGAAAGAAAAAGTTCAAATGGAAAAAAGTTTGCTAGTTTGCATGGGAATTCTCAGTGTTTGGGCTCTCCTTTAAAAGAGCAAGCTGGTAGGTCACAGGTAGAAGAAAAAGTTATTCATTTAGCTCAGGAGAGGAAGCGTGCATGCATCTTTTGTAGAGACCCAGTCTAGTTGCCATGGCAATGACTGCCAGGAGAGTATGTGGGAAGAAAATGTAACAAAGTCAGAGGAGGAAAATGAAACAATGCTAGAGGGGGAGGCTTCTCAGGCAGAAGCATGCCCAATACTAAGATGAAAACAGGAGAACCAGAGGGAAAACACAGTGTTTAGGGAGATAAGAGAGGATTTTACTCAGCAGGAGGTCACAGATATTTTGAGTCTGTTCACCCAAAGGATAGGAGAATCATTAATAGCTTGGATGGTGAGAATCAGTGATGCAGGGGCTGGAGGAGTATCTCTCGATGACATGGATATATCAGAATCTTTTTGTACAGGAAGATTTTAGAGATTACAATATGTAAGGAGGTAACAACATGACTAATCTGTTAGCTTTGGCTGTAGAAGGATACAGTAAGCAGTATCCTACTGATTCTATGTTGCCTAGTGAAGATAGATCCTGGCATTCAGTTAGAGACTGTCTGAGAAAGTTAAAGGAGGAGGTAAGACTGCCATAATGATGAGAAATGCAGAAGCATACTATGATACCCCCTTTACAATTTCCCATAGGAATATAATAGTGAAGATGGCTCCTCCTGCTTCAGGCACCTAGTTCTGACTCTAATAATTGGGGAAATAGGGCACCCTCTTTTGGAAGTGCTGGACAAGATTTCAGTTAAGTGACTTAGGGGACTGGGGAAAAGAAAACTTTCTCAAGAGAGAAGAGTAAACAGCCAGTGGATTCAAAGTCTGAATAGAGAAGAAAATAATTTTACTGTTCTATAGGAACAAGGCTAGATTTTGGAAGAATAGATGGTATTCCAACTAATGAACTATACAAAATGTACTGAGAAAAGGGGCTTGATACTAGATGGAACAGAGAAGTACAAACTGCCACTACAGATCCTTCTGAACTTTTGTATCCAAGTTTTTCACACCTTCTGAGAGAACAGGAAATTGACCCAGGAAATAGGAAATCTGAGCCCCAGCTCAGATTAAAGAAATACACAGATGGGATTACAGACCCCTATCAGTCTGACCATATTTTGGAAAAACAAATCAAATACTGTTAACTAGGGCATTAATAGATACTGAGGCAGAGGCTTCCTTTATATATGGAAACCCTGATAAGTTTAAACATGTAACTCCTATTACCATCATAGGACTAAGAGAGGCTGAAATATCAGTCAGATAAATCAAACTAATGATGAAAATTGGATAATTACCTAAGAAAGAATATACCATGGTAATTGTACCCATTCTTGAATTTGTCATTGGAATAAATATATTGAGAGGTACAACTTTAAATTTACTTGAGAGATATCAATTTGAAGTAAGGTAGTGTTAGGATTTGGCTTTCTTGTGTCTCAATAAACGTTTTTCTTCTGTCTTCTATATGGAGAGTCTGTTATCCTTTGCAATTCAGAACTATACTGGCATATTCCTAGTTGTCCTCAGTGCTGTGAATATTGCCTTGGCGATACATATGAATAGTAAGGAAAACCAACTAAATGAACCAGGATCCAATATATCCTACAGTCAATTGTTTATCTGTCTTTTGGAATTAAAGTCTTTTATTTTCATGACTGTCCTTAATGCTTATTAATAAAGAAGAAAGTTTTAATTTAGCAAGTATATAGAAAGTGCAGAGGAGAAAATTTTAGTCAATACTATGCCATTCTATTAGTCTACTATTAAAGCATGAGGTCTTATTCAAGTTACCAAATGATTCTACTATGCAACTAATTTTTAAACAAACTTTAATTCATGAGTTACCAAATAGTTCTATTCAGAGGATAGCAGGTTTTTAGACACTCTGGGTCTATTTGCCTCAGTCCTTCATCTGTAAAATGAGCTAGAGATGGAAATGGCAAACCACTCTAGTATCTTTGTCAAGAAAATACCACCTGGGATCAGAAAGAGTTGGACACCACTGAAATGGATCAATAAAAACTCTTCAAGATACAATAGAAAAAACATGGCTCTTAAGAATCAGTTCTGACTGACACTTACCAAAGATGTGACTGACATTGGCTAACCTAACTTAAGCCCTCTGTACTCTAGTGTCTTCGTTTGTTTGGGAAAAAAAAAGGCTAATACTATTGAAATGGGAATTGCTATATCTGGTGAAAGGTAGCCCATTTGATGTCATTGTTAAGCCCTGGTGAACACCATCACAGTTTATATCTTCAAAATGCCAAGAGAATAAAAATGAAGAAATACCAGTATTCTCGTTTTTATTTTTAAAAAATGAAGAAAAAAGACATCAACAGGTTAAACAAGGAAACACAAAGTGATGTGATTTGGAAAGCCAGATTTGGAACTTAACAGCTGAGCATTTAATATACTGTACATTTCTTCCCTTCTGCTTGAGATGGTTCTGAATTGCCTAAGTCATTCTGCAGCTGGCTACAATTGACTAAACTAATTATATATCCATACTCTGTGCTCCTGACTACTGCACATTGTTAACAGTCTTTTTCCTTGTGTTTGTAACTTCTCCATTTACCCTCTAAAGTCCAACAGTCAAGAATAAGTTTATTTTCTGTTTAAATTCCAGACAGTCTGGCTGCTGAATTAATAAATATTAAGTATTGATAAATATTTACAATAAGTTGTTAATATAATTTATATTACATATTCATAATTTACAATACATAATGTATATATACACACACATACGTACACATATAAAAATATACGTTTATTGGTTTGATTTTGTTATTCAGTCAGTGGTGTTTTTTGCCCAACATTTGTTCAATATTGTATATAATGGATCAATTTTCTGCAAGGATGAGTCCAGTTTCAAGATTGATTCTAGCTGAAATAGAACAGTTCTATAATTCTGATGCACACTCAAGTTCTTGACCCAAAACATACAATGAAAGTTAACATCTGTTTAATGTTAAAATTTCCTCATCATTTAATAAGAGGCAGATTCTCCCAGGGGGTTGGTATAGATCTTCATAATATGCTGTTTCTAACTTATTTCTGACATTTATTAGTTGTCATTATTGACACGTTTCTTTAAGACAAGCATGTTGTTAACAAAAAATATAGACTTGAGGTAACTGATGCTATACAAGAGAAAAGACCTTCAGACATTTTCTTTAATTACTGATGCCTTTTTTAAACATCTTGCTATTCTTGAATTCTTTTCCTAGCACTAGAAAATTTTTACCTTATTGCATTTTTATTTTAAGTTTTGAGTCTCGACTCTATGAGATACTAGTTTCTAGTCTGTAAAACTGTCCTACTTAATAGGGTTGTTGTAAGGATCAACTAAGATGATAAGTGGAAGGTTCATTATAACCAACATTCCGGCTCTTGATCTCATCATTCAGTCAAAACAGTTCTCTCCAAAGTAACCAAAGATCTCTTCGCTGCCAAATCTAATGGCCTTTTCTAAGTTCTCATCCTTCTTGACCTCTCTGCAGTCAGACCCTGTTGATCATCATCTTCTCCATGATACCATCTTCTCTTTAGGTTTCTCCTGGTTCTTCTGTCTGACCTCTCCTTCTCAATCTCCTTTGTTGCCTCAAGCCTCTGTGTTTGGTTGGCCCTTTTCTCTTCTCCTTTTATACTATTTCATTTCTCAACTCCCAGGGATTCAATTATCTATGTGGATGATTCTCATATCTACTTATTCTGCTGCCCTGTGTGATACTGATCTCTAGACTTGCATTTTCAATTACCCATTAGACATCTCATAATGGATGTCCTATAGACATCCTAAATTCAACATACCCCAAACTGAACTCATTATTCATCTACCCCCAAACCCTTTCCCCTTATCCTAACTTCCCTATCACTGTTGAAGGCACCACCATCCTCTCCCAGTCACCCAAGAGCCACATTCTAGTTGCCATTCTTGACTCTTCATTCTCTCTCATGCATTTTCCTCTTCCCTGCCCCGATCCAATCTGTTGCCTCTCTAATTGAAGTATACCAGTAAATGCTTAACAAACAGCTCTCCAAAAAAAAAAAAAGTACACATGATACACTTGTAAGATTTTTTTCTCAAAGTGTTCACAATTTAATTAAGAAGACAATATGCAAACAATATGTAAAAGACACATACAATGTAAAAGTTGTAAAAAAAAATAGAAGGTGGTTAGGGTAGTGACAATGAGATGAAGGAAGTGGAGAAGAGAGGACAGATTTGAGAGATAACGGGAAAAGATGTGGAAATAGATTAACAGGATTTGGCAACTGATTAGATATGGGAGCAGGATACTGAAGTACAAGGAAAAATCAAATGACTGATTTTTTGAGTCTGGTAACTGGAAGAATGGTGTAGGTATTAGAGGAAACAAGGATGCTGAGAGGACAAGTTTATGGGGGCTAATAAATAAACTCCCAACATGAGCTCTCAGAAGAATATCCAAGGGAAAATGCCTTATGGCAGTGATTCTAAACCTTTTCTTGTGTTAGAGTCTTTCCTTGAAGATTATCTCCAATTTATCCTGTCTATATCTTTTTTGTACATAGTTTGCATATTTTTTCATCCATGGGACTATGAGCTCCTTCAGAGAAACTACTGTTCTTTGCCTCTCTTTGTACCCTCAAGGTTTAGTTTGATCCTTGGTACATAGTAGGCACTTAATCATTGCTTGTTGGTTTGACTTGACTTGATATGGAACCCTTTGGTTTTCTGGTGAAGTCTGTGAATCCCTTCTCAGAATAATGTTTTTAATTGCATGAAACAAAATACATGTAATTATAAAAGAAGTCAACTAAACAAAAATAAAGAGGTAAATTTTCCCCTATCCATGTTTATGGACCCCTGAAATTTATTTACAGATTCCATGACCACCTTATCCTTTAGATATTTGAAAAATTTGGAACTTGGATACAGGTTAGAAGTCAGGGGTAGTAAGAAATATTTGGGAATAATACAAAGAAAAATTGAGGCCATGGAGTTGGAAGATTAAATATGTTCATAAAGAATATAAGAATATAACATATACTGTATCACTTTTTAAAGTCTAAACACTAGACAATCAACAAAACGTAAATCAAGCCCCATTTGTAGCATTTGCCAATTTCTAAAGTGTAAGTGCTCATGCTGAAAACTTAACAAGTTACCCTGTGCCTGCAGAAGCTGGCTCCAGCACACTACTGCTCACATCCATCTTCTCCCCTCTGACATTGCCACCACCCAGGTCCAGGCCCTTCTTACCCCATGGGCGGACTGTTGCAATAGCCTTCTGGTTGGACTCCCTGCCTCAAGTCTTTCCCCACTCCATTCCATTCTCCACTCAGCTAATCTTCCCAAAATGCAGATATGACCGTGTCACCCTCCCCATCCCCATTCAATAAACTTCATTGGTTCCTTATCACCTCCACGATCAAATATAAATTCCTCTATTTGGTGTTCAAAATTCCTTTATAATCTGGCCCCCTCCAACCTTTCTAGTCTTCTAACATCTTGTCCTTCCCCCACCCATGATCACCCCCCCCACTCATTCTGAGACCTTGCCCCCCTTGATTTTACATCTCACAAGACATTCCATCTACAGACGATGGGCATTTTCACTGGATATCTGCCCTGCCTGGAATACTTCATTTTCACCTCCTGACTTCCTTGACTTCTTTCAAGTCGCAGATAAAATCTGACCTTCATCAAGAAGCCTTTTCTGATGCCCTTTATGCTAGTACCTTCCCTCTGTTGATTATCTCCAAACTTTATATGTGTGTGTGTATGTATGTATACACACATACATAAATACATGTGTGCACATATGCATATGCATGTGTATACATATGTGTGTATATAGGTATACGTGTGCATATGTATACATATATATTGTTTGTCCTTTATTTTCAGAAGACTGCTAACATTATAGGTGATGACTTGTGTATGAACTGAATTTAAGTGAAGTAGAGTTGCACAAAGTCATCAGCCTCACTCTCTCTTCAAGACATCCAAGTCCAGTGGCAAGACAAAAGTCAGGATGACTGGTGATGTCTGGGATGCAGTGGATGACCTTGGCACCTTCCATATCTGACCAAGCTCTAAACAGTGCTCCACAACTCCTGCTTCAGCTACCTGACCACTGGAACAAATTGTTTTCATCCACCTGTTCCACTGGAGGAAGTCTTCACATGCTTTAGGCTAGACATACACCCCCCAATTCATGAAAGGTTTGAGGACCATAGGTTAACTTCAATCTGGTTTAGCCTGTCTGAGAGACTAGGGGTGTGGCTGCTGTGCAAGCTTCAGCTCTTTGGAGCCACAGGTGAGCACTGGGTGCCAGGTAGACACCAAAGGTGAATGAGCAGCCCTGAAAAGGGCTCAGCAGCCCTCACACCAGAGGTCCCCGAACATCCTGAACATTTTCTTTGTACATAATTGCTTGCATATTGTCTTCCCCATTCAGCTGTGAGCTCCTTGAGAGCAAGGCCTCTGTTTTGCCTTTCTTCAAATCCTTAGCACTTAAGGTAGTGTCTGGCATATAAGAGAATTTAATAAATGTTTATTAACTAAATGAATACCACAAAGCAGTATACATGTTTCTATTTTTCCCTACTAAGTAGAACTACCGTATGAAGAAATTTCACTTCAGGTCAACTATAAAAAATGTAGTTTTGTTAGCAGAATTTGTTCAGTAATAATGTTTCTACTAAAATATTTTTTTAAAACTTCACATTTGTATGCCACTTTGCATACATAGATATGAGATGCATAATAACCCCTTTGAGGTAGTCACTACCAAAATATTATCATCCTATTCTTACAGATTAGAAAAATGAGATTCATAAAGGTCTGTGATCTGCCTATGGTCACACAGCTAAAGAGGCACAGAGGTGGTGTTTGAACTCAAGTCTTTCAAACTCTCAAGTCTTATACTTTGCTTACTATATTACCCAAGTATTTATTGAGTATCTACTATGTATACAACCCTAGGACAGGTAATATGCTATTTTAATGATAATGATCACAAACTTTAACAAGACTATAACTTATTACTTTTATCTAATTTCAAGTATTGGAATAAATCCTGCAAGAAGAAAAACACTCAAATTAAAAGAATGGAAGAGAGGGGGAAAAGAATCTAGAATTCCTTGCTTGTATGGAGTTTATGCACTTTCATGAAAGTATGTCTACAGTCTAAAATGGAAGAAAAAAATGGAAGGGGAAACAGATGTTTTTAACAAAAGGAGGGAAACATACAGTAATGAGTAAAAATGAGAAGCATAAAAAATGTGTTTCATTTTGGTAAGAATGAGACACAGTGCCTTAGAATGGCAATTCTAATGCTTAGATAAAACATGTACTAAGAAACAATTATGTAAATGGGAGATGAGAATTCTTGCAGCTAAAAGAAACTGCTCTGTTGTAAAAATAGGTGACTAGTTTCTTCCTCAGAACATAAAATTGAAGTGATCATTTTACATTGCTAAGCAAGCTAACATTTAATTTTTACTGCCTTTAGCAAGGTAAGTTTCCTGTGTTATAGGAGGTCTTAATGGGCTTGTTCTCCCAATTTTTGATGCAAATTATTTTTGATTAATGAATAAAGCAGGTATTATGCTTATCTACTTTGGAATCACTTTGCACTGACAAATACAATTTGGCCTGATTTTGGAATTAATGAAAGAATTCTCTCAACATATTCTCAGATGAGCTGCTTGGAGTATGGAGTCAAATGAAACTCTCTAAAGGACCAATACTCAACGAGGCCTACCAAAGTGTTCTGTCTATAGCTACTGAAGCCACTGTTCTCATGGCAAATAATCTACTTGATAAGCTTCTGAAAAGAGAGAGGGGGAGTAAAAATAGAGGGGAATAGAAGTATATTACTTCCCTGGATGAAAACCCTCCATATCTGTTCAAGCCATAATGAGAATTTCAAACAAATATGTCGAACTGGTGACTTCAATTAACCTTCTAAAAAGAGCAGTTGTTTAGGTAAGAATTCTGAGGCCAAATTGGCTTGTTCAGTTGGCATAGAATTGTTACCAATTTGTCAAAAAACTATCAAAATTAAGATGTATCTCTTTTCCATCATTCACTACCAATGGGGAATCTTTCAGAAATTCTTATGCACCTAATTACTTTCACCTAACAAGAAAAGTTAAGAAGAAAAATGAAAAGGGATGCAACAGTGAGTCACACTCATTACTATTAACCTTTCACTGGGAGACCTCCTACAGCTTTCCAGTTGCCAAGAAGTAATAAAAATAGAATATGGGAGGCAATCTGATTCTGCATGGCTTTTCTTCAGTCTGAAGAGTTCTGTTACCTTGTCATACTACCAGATAGTAATGAGCTACTAAACTGATGAGCCAAGACTTGACATTGCACTGTCCCTGAAAGATTCTTTTGTTTAAAATTTCCTGAGACTAGGTACAAAGGGTAACCTCATTAGTCAGGATGTAATTGGGCCAGGTGTTTGGACAAAGGTCATTCATATCACATGGAAAAAAAGAACAAAGTTAGACATAGCCACTCAATGTCAAAAGCTTCGGGTTAGTTTATTTTTTCTTCTCAAGCAGCTGTACATTCTCCTTTGGATAGCTTTCTTCATAAAAATGTGATACAACCTCTGTTTTCACATGTTCCAACCAAACCTCTGAGAAGCCTCCCCTGAATCTAGCTAAGTACACACACACACGTATGCATGCATGCACACACGCACATACACACATACACACAGAGTTTGTTGGATGCACAAGAAGTTTACATATAATGGTCCATGGTTACCCCCACATCTCAGTTTTGTCAGTAAAGGCTAATAATGCAAAACAATGCCTGATTCCCTAAAACCTACCTCTGTTTTCTCCAAGTACTCTCTCTACCCTGAATTACTTCTCCTCTGCCTCCAAACCAAAATTGATACTTAAGCCAAACATGACCCTCATTCTGTGTTAATATTACCCTATTTATTCCTTTAAGTCACAGGTTCTAAACCTAGGGGGAACCCATTGATAGATAGCAGGAGGTGCCTGAACTTGGATGGGAAAAAATACATCTTCATTTTTAATTACCTCTAAATGAAGTTTAGCATTTCCCTGAATTAATTAAAAATATCATTCTCATAAAAGGTCCATTAGGCTTCCCCAAAATTGCCAATGGGGTCCACCACACCAAAAAAAATATTAAGAATCCTGGTTTTGACCCTGATTTATGGGGGGGAGAAGGCATTCTGGACCAGTGATTCCATTCCTATAGGAAATTTCCTCTACAAATATATCTATCAAGACCTGCAATGCAGCTTATATAATCTTAGAGAGAGCATTTCAGGGCACTGAGATTTTAAGTGACTTACCAAGGGTCCCATACTCAGTATTGGTCAGAAGCAAGACCTGAATATTAATAACACTAGCTAATGTTTATATACAACCTAGTATGTGCCGGGTACCATATTAAGCACTTTAAAAATATCTCACCTAAACCTCACAACAACCTAATATTATTATCCTAATTTTACAGATGAGGGAACTGAGGCAAACTGAGGTTAAGTAACTTGCCCTGGTTGTTGTTGAGTCATTTTTCAGTAGTGTCTGACTCTTCATGACCCCATTTGGAGTTCATTGGCGAAGATACTGGAGTAGTTTGCCACTTCCTTCTCCAGTTTATTTTACAGATGAGGAAACTGAGGCAAACAGGATTAAGTGACTTGCCCAGGGTCACACAGCTAGTAAGTCTGAGGGCAGATTTGAACTCAGGAAGATGAATATTAATAACTCCAAGCCAGGTGTTCTATCCATTGCACCCCTAGCTGCCGACTTACCCTGGGTTACATAACTATTACATGTCTGAGGCTGCATTTGAACTCAGGTCTTCTTGATTCCAAGTCCAGAACTCTTTCCGATGTGCCACCTACCTGCCCTAAGTCTTTCTGACTAGAGTGTACTACTCTAGGCCAAGCTTAAGGTTCTCAAAATGGCAAACCACCCTCATATATTGTGTTCTATCTTTTCTCCCCCAGCCCACAAACATGAGCATGGCTGCCTAAAATTCCTTGATCTTGATCCTCCTTGGACCAGAGCAGTGGTTTTCATATTTGTTGGCCATAATGCTCCAAACTCATTATTTACTCTATGTTTAAGTTGGGTCCAGATGAGAAGTTTTATAAGGCTGAAGGAAAAATTGTATCACATCACAGGAGAGACCTTTGGCTACTAGTTTGACAAATCTTAAAGAAGTATCTACCATCTCACAGGGAGCTTCTGAACCCCAGTATAACACAAAAGAAGCGCTTTCTGTATTATTGGGGTGAGGATAAACAGGTTTAATATAACCACTAAAACATGAAAATTCTTATAAAAAAACTGACATTAGAAGCTTTTCAAAGTTCAAATAAAAAGAGCCAAGATTCATGTTGAATCTACTTTAAATACTCTAATAAAACATATTCCTACAGCAATATACAGTTTACAAAGTGACTTCCCACAAACATAGTAAAGCTTGGGCTGTGGGAATATTTCTTCTAGGATGTGTCCGCATGGATACACCCAAACAATGGCTCTTCCCATCCACCTCTCTTCAGGACTTTAAAGCTGCTATCCTACCCTGGAACATTTAACCATGCCTGTGGTCTTCTCAACCTCAAATATCCCTCTGTAAGACCTTCCCTTTTCTTTCATTGGTGTAGAGTCTCCATTTTGAAGAGAGGCTCAGGCCAGCCCCCAACTCTAATCACCCTAGTTTCTGAACTTTCAAATCATGCTCCTGCTGGGTACCTTCATTCCCCACCTCCCATTAGAAAGTAAACTCCTTGAGGACAGAGACTGTCTTTTTTTATCTAGTTGTGTCTCTGGTACATAGTAAGTACTCCCTCCCTCCTGGAGCAGTGCCCAAGAGAATTATGGGGATCAAAGGAAATGGAGTGGGTCTTCCTGAACATTCTTTGGGGACTCCATAATTTGAATCAGTCTGATTTGCACAGTCAGCATACATTCCCACCACTGTTAGCTGGTGCCACATGTACACAATAAGACATTTAAAGAAACATAAGATCTCTCTCCATTACTTCTAACCTCAGAAAGTGCACTGAGGAACAACAAATATCAACTTTATTCTAGTCTCTTAATCTTTTTTGGACTCCAAGTGTGACATCAAACATACTCACTAATCCTCCTCTAACCGAAGTTGTCATCTGAACATCTGATAATCACACTATCTATGTATTCATCCAAGTCAAATGCCAAAATTTTGCCTAGAACAGGGACAAGAAGAACCTCCTGGCACTCCCTAGCTAACTCCATCTGACTTTTCTTTAAGATTGTAGATTCAGAGAGGGAAAAAGACTTGGGGTTATTTAGTCCAAACTCTTTTTACAAATGAGGAACTAAGAGAAATCAACTAACTTGCCCAAGGTTATACAGGTGTGATCAGGATTTGCCCTGACTTCAAAATTTCATTCCACTTTACCACTCTGTCCTCCCTTTCCTGCCTTTTAACGTTTATAGTAACCCCCATATGACTTTATAATTTTAAGTATGTTCCTTTGGGTCTTAAATGGGCTTAGAATTATGTATTTGTTCTCTTATATTTTTTTTCCCCAGAGTAAGAACATCTTCTCTTCATAAACATCATTTGTAGGTTCTTAAAAAAATACTGAATAAATCATAGGCACAGTTTGAATTCATATTGTGTGACTAATTGTCTATTACTTCATAACTTAATACTGCTGGGTAGGCATAAACTTTGTCTCTGCAAACAGATTACAAATTCCTTCAGGAGGAAAGTATCACTTTGAAAGCTCTGCTCCAACATAGTCCTTGGCACACAGTGGTCAGTCAAGACATGTTCTTAACTTAGATTACTGTCTATGGAGGAGTTATGGGAAAACATGGTCAAGAATTACACTGGCTCATAAGGTATAGAAGCATTGCTCTTTCTCTTGGTGGAGAGACAGGCCACACTGATGAGATCATAGCTTCTTCAAAGCAAGATTTGTTGTATGACCACAATTACAGGCCTCTTACCCTGACCTCTTAATTCATTCTTTACTTTCAGAAAATGGCTACAGGAAATAACAAACCACAATGAACAAAATTTTTCAGAAAAGGAAGAAAGGTAAATTGCATCATCTCTCTACTTTGTTCAGAGTATTACAACCAATTATGGACAGAACCTTCCTTTAGGCACTAGTCTTTGTAGCCATGTTATAAGGATAGAATACATTTGTGCTTTTAATCAGAGAGCATTTTAGCTCCTTACGGCAAAGGAGAAGAAGGTAATAGCTTGCCAAGGCAATGAGGGTAGATGGAAGCTGATGAGGAATCACAGAAACAACAACATTTCTACATCCTTGAATGCTAGCAGATTCTTATATTCAAAGACAACTTAACAAGGTCAGTGAAAACACTGAGCAGTAGCAAACTTCTGGAACTAGTTTCAGCTGTTCAAAGTTCCTTTTGCCATCTAAAAATGCAGTTAGCAGTATACAATGTTTATATATAATTTCTTAGCATCAGGCATACCCCCAGTATCAAACACCAATTCATTTCTCTACTACCAGGTGAATTTGAAATATAAAAAGTCATTCTGATTTTTTTTTAAATGCATTGTTTAGAATGGTTCTCAATGTGTAGGGATCCCTGGAGGTCTTAGTATCCTTTTAGGGCATCTCCAAAGTCAAAATCATTTTTATAATAATACTAAAATGGTAAATGTTAATAGATATAACCCACATAAACAAAAATACTAGCGGGCGACATCCTCAATAATGTTTGAGCGTAAAGGGATTCTGAGACCAAAAAGCTTGAGTACCCTTAGCTTAAAGTATTGAGTGAATGGAGAGTTAGGGGAGCCTGTATTCTGGTTTAATCCTGTTCATTCACTAGCTGCATGACTTATGTGAATCATTTAAACTGTTTGGGTCTCAAAATCACCTTTATAATAATAAGGGGAGGGGAGGGGGGGGGTTAGACTGCATTTTCTCTATAGTCTTATCTCTAATATTCTAAGAGTCATTAAAAATTTAGACCTGTCTGCCAAAAGTAAATCCACCAGTTTTCTAAGTACCTCTGAGTAAATTAAGAATATCCTATCATAACTGTTTAAATCCTTATACTGGACTTTCTTGTTAGGAAACAATTTTAGAATTAAAACAGTCATTAAAGCAAAGGATAAAGAACTAGTTAATATTTAAAAGTGGTAGCCTTATCATTAAGTCCTAGTCCCATTCACTAGCATAGAAATTAAATGCTGAGGGGAGAGGGATAAAGGGGGAAAGGGAGTAGCAATAAATTATTATTGTTCAATAATAAGCAGGAATTACATTTCTTTAAATTTTAAAAACCAATATTGCCACCTAGTGGTAATCTGAATTTCAAAATACAATTAAGCAAATTACAAGCAATAATTTTTAAATGCAAAGGGCTAGATATATTCTGCATTTTGTATGCAAAGAGCACCTAGGAGAAATCATTATAAATTATCAATCCCATTTAAACAAATAGACTGCTTTCTAAGTTAACGATAAAAATTTTAAAAAAACTAGTAATATACTAAATACTATAAATACATACCCAAATTCTTGACTAATTATAGTGGCCTTTGATATATGGTGTAAAAATTCACTTTGCTATATAAGAAACTGTTAGAAAGCAAAATAAATTAAAGAGCTAATTTAGAATCTGCTTTTTGCAACCATTTGTAATTATCCTGAGAATAATCTATCAAAAACATTGATTGGGCATTCCCTACCTACTAGAGAGGGAACACAGCCCAGGGTATAAAGAGCTGGTGGCCTTAGAGTCAAAAAAGACTGGGATGTGTCATATACTGACATATATTGAGGTGATCCTTCTGTAAGTCTCTTAATCTCTCTTCTCTCAGGCTACTTAACAGCCTAAGGTTATTAAATGGTAAAGGAGTTGCAGATTTGAATGAAGCAAAAGGTGTCTCCACACAGGAAGGTCAAGAGACTGACAAAATTGCAAATTTGAGCCCAAAAATGAATAAAAAGGAAATGAATTGTGTGTTGGTTTCTGTGGGGAATAAAAAGAGGTTCAATCACTAGGCTAGAGGCATGTAAAAAGTCATCAGAAATTCAAGGCAACAAAACAAGTGACAAGTCAGCAGCTCGGAGAATCATTGTAGGTTGAGGTGGTAGGGAAAGGGGATTAAACGGATGGGTAGGTTCTACATAAATGGAAATGATGGAAAAGAGAATTTTAAGGTATATAAATGGCAACAGAAATGGTGTGGAGATGGGAAGTACAAATGGTATACTCAAGGGACAATAAATATTTCAGTTAAAGATAAGTCTTTGGTCCATAAGCAAAAGTTAAGAAGTTAAGAGAAAAACATTAGAAAATAATTCAGAGGTTTATTTCTAAATTATCTTAGAGAATTACTTGCCTTTATTTTTGGCTCATATCTGATTTTTCTAGTAATAGCAAGTATCGTCATTTATGTAGCAATTTATGCACACATTCTCTTTTAGGTTTATTTTTATTTAGGTTCATTAATCCCCATTGTACAGATGAAGCAAGTGAGGCTCCCAAAGGATAAGCAACTTACTTCTTGTCACATGGCAAATGAGTGTCAGGGGCAAGATGTGAACTCAGGACTTCAGGACTCCAGATCCAATACGCTGTCCACTAAGCCACCCTACCAGAACTCAAGTCAAAACTATTCTTTACCCTTTCCCCCAATTTGCACTTTCAAACAGCAGTTCTATTTAGGATGCAACAAGGTGTAGAAGAAAGAGTTCTAGATTTGGAGGGAGAGGATGTGAGTTTAAATACTGATTCTGCAATCTTAGACAAATTATAAATCTTTTTGAGCCTCCCTCAATTTCCTTATCTGTAAAATAAAGAGAACAGACTTGGTAAGGTCTTAAGTCCCATTCAGATCTAAATATATTATCCTAAGGGAGTTAACTTTAAATATTATTAAAAAGAATACCTATATTTCCTCTGATAAAATACAATATGGCCAACTCTGAATTATTCTCTGTAATGGAGACAACTGAGTATTACTAATATGGATCAAACAGGGAAAGTTGGAGGGGCAGGGGGGTGGGGAGTGGAATTCATAAACTAAAAAGCTAGATGAAGATAAAATACCTTTCTGACTAACCAAGGAAAGAAAAGGGAGTTTCCAGTGCATGCTGGGAAAGTAAGGAGCGGAGACTCACTATCTATGGCCCCCACCAGGACACAGATAATGCATATAACAGAAGGATAGTTGTCCATCAATGTTACTGTCAAGGAATTTTTCCTTAGAGGTAAAGACAGCAAAGTGAACTCAATTCAGTTCTGTGAACTCTTTGATTAGATGCAGTTTGCTAATTATCCAGGCTACTGGTTTCTCCCTCTTCTCCCTAATGCCTACCTTTCCCCCTAGAGAATAGGCAGGGAAAATTAAAGAAAAAGAAACCCACACCAGCCAGGCTGGCTACTCATTAACAACTCAAATGAAATGGGGAAAGTTTAGTGGAAGACAACATGGAAGGCTCACCAAAAATGAATTGTTTATTATTCAGATTTATAAGAGATAAATTAATCATTAGTGATAAATTATCATACTTCCCCTGTCTCCTATTCCTGAAGATAATCAAAGTCTGAACTGTAGCTAAGAATTCTTCTTTCTCTTTAATGTACAATCATGGATAGCATGGTATATAGATAATAGGAGACAGCTAATCTAGAGGCTTCCATGTCCTGAGAAACACTTCCCTGGCCTCCCTACACTACTTCCATGGGTTGCAATAATTTACAGAGGTCATGAGATTAAATAAGACAATATTTTTTATTCATTCAACATGTACTAACTAACATGTACATCTAACTACAAAACAACTTCAGAAAATGTTAAGCATTAAGTATAGCTGTTATTTATTGGCCTTTGAATTAATCAATGAAACAGTCACTAAGACTGTTCATTTTTCCATACAGCATCTTCTTCCTTCCTGCTACCATCCCAACCACCAAAAAAGAATCCTCTATTGGAATGTGTACTTCCTTTGCAAAAGAGCTCTTTGGTAAAGAAGCAAAATGAGACAGCATCTTGTTGAGTAATTCAAATTGAAAGATCACAGCAATGCAGGAGTATTATTCTGTAGAACTTCAGCCAAATATAAAAACATATCTTTACTATTAGTGGAGAGGTATTTTGACATACTGGATAAGGAGCCAATCTCAGAGTCTCTAAGACCTGGGTTCAAGCCTTACCTCTGACACAAACCTCCGTGACTTTAGGCTTACCCTCTTGGGGCCCCAGGCAACTCTGTAAGGCTATAAAGTTGCAGAGGAGATGTTGAGCTATACTGATTGGTAGAGGAAGTTTCCTCATCAGAAGTTCCCTAGACCAGTGAAATCATAGGTCTGGCCCCCCAAATGATGTGCATGAGTGTGTATGTTCCTCTCAGAATAACACACAAAAATGGGCATTTGGTGACTCCATGCCAAATGGACAAGTTATAACTGGATGAAAGAAGTAATCAATTAATAATAGTATTATTATTATGATTATTATAGCAGCTAACAGGTATTTAGAGTCAACTATGTGTCAAGCTTACCAATTGCAAGGCAATTTACAAATGTTTTCGCATTTGATCCTCACAACAATCCTGCATGGTAAATGCTGTTATAATCCCATTACAGAGCTGAGGAAACTGAGGCAGACAAAAGGTTAAGTAAACTGCCAGGGTTACACAGCTAGTAAAAGTGTGAGGCCAAATTTGAACTCAAATCTTCCTGGTTCCAGGCCCAGAACTCTGTGCACTATGGCGTCACATAGCTGCCTCAAATAGGCTAAGCTTGCCCACTTTAACTTACAAATATATGTGATTTCTTCACATATATCTATCATATAAGCTTCATATCACAGTCTTAATTATTCTTCCATACCAAAGGATAAACTGAACTTAAGGAATCATGGAGTATCTGTGGCATATCATCTCTCTTTCTAGAAGTTTAGTGGGCTTCCTCCCAGTATTCGAGTGCCAATTCTATTAGATTATAAACTCCTTGAGGGCAGAGACTGTCTTTTGCCTCTTTTTGTATCTCCAGAGCTCAGCAACACCTGGCACACTGTAGGCACTTAATAAATGTTTACGGATTGATTGATTGATCCAAGGGTAAGGCTGGGGAGAAGATGTATCAGAGGAGATTCTGGCCCCAAATTACAAATTAAATTATAATTAAATCACAAAGACCAATTAAAGCTAACCAAAAAAATTACAGGAAATCAAAATAATCATGTCACTAAAATGAATTCAAATTTTATTTCAAACAGGCAAAACTGTCTATGAATGAAATGTTAAATATTCTGAATCCCATTATCCAATTTTTGTATATTCCCTTCTAAAAATTCTTTTTTACTTCCTTGTACTATACTTCATGCCAAAATTCAAAGCCAGCATTCTCTTTATATATACATTTCAGAATGTAGTCATACTAAAAGCATTGGTGATAAAATGGAGAATTTTAAAAAGTAAATACCCAGGACTAAGCGAACACAATACATAACCATCCAGACATTTTAATGGGAGTTGAACATATATGAAAGAACAAGTGCTGCAGAAAACCCACACACCCACAACCACATGCAGAACAAACATTCACTCCTTGCAGTTTCTGCATACCTGGGCAAGATCGGCAGCCTGTTTTAAGATGTTTTGCTCTAATTGCTTTGCTCTCTCTGCATGAAAAGAATTACTTTGACTCTGGATGACAAATACAACTTCTTTTAGGTCTGTGAATCAGAAAATAGGAATATTAGGTGGGTTGCTTTTTTTTCCCATTGCCAAGGTAAATGTGACAAGTAAGAAAACAACACAAGGCACCAGGCAGAAAATGAATAACTATTAGAATAAAGCTAAAAGGTTTGTAAAACACTATATAAATATCTCATGAGGTAGGTGCTATTATTAATTCCAATTTACAAATGAGGAAACTGAGGCTGAGAGAAGATTTATTTTTCAAGGTCATACAGCTAATAAGTATCTGAGAAAGGATTTGAACCCAGGACTTCCTGACTCCAAGTCTATTGTTCTATCTAGTCACTGTACCACCTAGTTGGTTGCCTTATGTAATAAGAATTCCTGTAAAATCTATACCTTTACAATGTCCTTCTAAACCTGACCTAAGGAGAGCACAGCATCAAGGAAACAATATTCCTATACTCAGGTCAAGTCTGGGGAGGTAACCTGTTCACTTCCTTCAACACATCCAATAATGTGTGCATTCGCGTATTTACAATTTTCTGAAAACTTACCATAATGCAACTTGAGCCTGGAACATTAGAATAGTTGCCATATGATCCCCAAACCAGGCACTCCAGGAATCTTTGGGATTACCTGAGGTATACTGCCACTAAATAAGAGTGGTATGTTGCTCCTATCTCCCTAAGCATTCAAAACTTTTCACAAGGATCTCTCTAATCCCTGAGATCTCCCAGAAGTCGGGTAGTCAGGATTCAGTATTATCTCCATGAAAACAGTAATATAAAAATGTGTCAGTACTTGGTGCTTAAAGAAGAAATATTGCATAAAGCATATCTAAAATAATCCTGATGGTATTTGCCTGCCAACTAAAATGCCTGGATAAGATGGGGTTACTTGCCTGGAGGGAGAAAAGTCCTTTGTGCTAGAAAGTGAAAGCTCAGACATTAGTCACTAGGTTCCTGCTGGTTGAGAAGGCTGCTTTGGCTGGCAGATCAGAGAAATACAATTGGGCACTGTCATCTTTTAAACTAATAATGTAGAAACCAACCAACAATCAACCAAAATGCAATGACTTGAATACTCATTATCAGCCAGGCACCCCATCAGGGACTACACAAATAGAAAAGTCCCTGTCCTCAAGGAGTTTCCACTCTACAGCGTGCCCTCAAGGAGTTTCCACTCTACAGTGGTACAATGTTACTTCCAGACCTAAGGGGCTTTGTGTACATCCTTTCAGGAACTGGCCACTTCCCTTTCAACAGTATAGGCCTTGGGCCACACTCCTCCATACAGTAAAAGCTAGCTTTTGCCTTTCTCTCTCTTCCCTTCTATGACCCGAATAGGCTTTCCTGTTCTCTTTTCTTACAAACCCATTGAAAAGAGAAGAAGATATAGAAAGTCAGACTTGGTGTAAGTGGATGCCCAAACCTGCCCACCCCAGCTCAGCCTGAGTACAATAATACTGCTTGGGATAGAATTTTACCGAGCTGTCTTTTATTGTTCTGCAGTTCTACCAGCCAACTGCTCCATTTGCTATTCTGCATATAAAATTCTAATCTAAATTCTAAACATTGCCCCCAAATGGTCTCAGATGAAAACCTAATAAAAATTTAATATGGGAAAATTCCATGTTGATAGCTATATGTAAATACATACAGGTTCTTTATTCAACTCAACACCCATCTTAGTGTCCAGGATGATACAAGGCACTTAATACAAAGGTAAATACAAAGAAATGACCCACTCCCTGTTAAATCTGCAATATAGATTTAAGTTGTTTAGATGTTATAGATTATATGTATATACATAATACGATGTCTAGACATTAAAATACACAAATCTACATGAATTCTGTCTCTTTTTTCACTGGATTTTTTAAAGTTAGAACTGAAATGTTATCTCAAGTCCATTGCTCCAAGTGTGCCAGCAAAGCCTGACCATCTTAGCAAACAGAACAGTCACCTTTTGTGACGAGATATGCTCTTAAGCTTCAATTTTCTCCTCTGTAAAACAGTTGTGCTACTATGTCCATGACAGTTGTGTTCATCAAAGGAAATAACTCTGAAACAGCAAATAGCTCTCTTATACATGTGAGCTACTGTCAGTCTATATGTTTGATGCTGCACTTCAGCAGGGAAAGGCATCATCAGTAATAGGCAGCTAGCTTGACTTGGACTCAGGGAAGATTTGGTTTCAAATTCCAGTTCACATACTTTCCAGCAAATTACTTTACTTCTCTCAACCTCAGTTTTCTCTTCAATAAAATGAGGATGCTAATGAGGACATTTTAAGCTCCCTTCTAGCTCTAAATCTATGCTCCTATGAATTTGTGTTTCCTTTCTTATGTACATGGCAGGATACGTCAGCATTGTTGGGTAAGTAAGAAATACTGCTGGCAACTACCTTTAATTACAACTTGATGGAACTCGGTTATAGCCTCAGTGAAATTCATTATGTGAAAGGACTTATGGGTCATTTGAGTTTGGGGGAGAGGTCCAGGGATAGGGGGAGGAGGGAACTAAGTTAGCATGGAATGTTTGTTTTTCAAAAATAATTCAAATGTTGAAACACTTCTCTTTGGGTGCACTCATAACCCTGCCAGACTTTACCTTCTCCCCTTTCCCAGAAAGCTCTTCATCCTGAAAGCATACTCCAGCCCTGGCCTTCATTCACATCTTTGAAGTATCCTCAGTCTCTATGGTCCCTATGCTCCCAGAATCACCATTCTAAGGAAAAGGTCCAGGACAGTCATGACTTCATTCCTCTCCAGGCTATGCTCCCTACTCTGCCTTCTAGTACATGGCCCTGGCAACTTCATGACCATCCATCTCCCTCCCCCTCAGCATTTCTGCACCCTTTTGGGTGTCTGCCTCTTTTTGTTTTCTCTCATTAGAATATAAGCTCCTGGAGGGCAGAGACTTTCTGTTTGTATTTGCATTCCCTGCATTTAGCATATGAAATTTAGCACAAATTATGCACTGAGTATAAGGCAAAAAACAAAAACAACTTAACACACACTAATTGACTTGACAATACTTTAGGAAGAGTAATCATTGCCTCTGGATAGTTGTTGGAGAAAGTAAATGCCTTGATGCCACAGCATTTCTCAATTTTATCCCATTACTTCTGATAGCAGCCCTCAGGCTTCACTTAAATAACAGCCCTTATCATTTACATTCTTCACTTATCTTCTAACTCTAAATCCCTACTCACTAGCTGCCTAAGGAACAGAATGAAATAAGATAACTCCTTTATTTACTTCATCATTTTTCCTGTACTCCTAGGATTACAAGTCTAAAGCTGCAAGTGACCCAAGCAGGAGAAGTTAACAGAAGCCATACAGTCGCAGAGGTAGAATCCCAATTCAAGACCAGTATTATTTCTACCATGTCATGCTGCCTTTCTCAACTCATTCCAGTCTTTTTACTTTAAAAGCTACAACACACTGCCTTCGTCTTTCCACCAGAAAAAGATATGAGAAATATCTTGATGCGGAAAGCCATGACATTCTAGAGAGGGGAAGAAGACACAAAGAAGCAAGTAAAAGAAACTTAACATAGAGACTAAGATAAATAATAAATATAAGTAAGCAATAAACATAAAGCAATAAATGTAAACAAACAATAAATGTTAATAAATAAAATAAAAAAATAAACAGAATACTCAGCCAAGAAAAGGAAACAGGGCAAGAGAAAAGACAGAAATGAAGAAAAAGAAGGTTGAAGGAAAAGATTAAAAACCCATTCTATACCTTCTTTGTAAAAACTTGTATGGAACAAAGATGGAAAGTCTTTCAGTGAAAACTAAGGGTCTATCCATATGCACATGGGCGGTGCAGGGCACAGGAGAGGGGGCATGATAAGAAGAAAGGATTATACTGGGAGTGAGGAGAGAAAAGGGTTTCCACCCCAGAGCTGACGCTCCCATCCCACTACTGATGCTCTCTGGCAGGGTGACGGCACTGCACAATGCACTTCACCTTAGGTGGCTTGTGAACATGACTCTGTCACCCAATGTTTCAGAAAAGTCTTCCTAGCTTTTTGTTGACTGTGTCTTTCCATCAGCTTCATCTTAGTCATTGATAAAAATGTGGCCAAGGAGTTAATCTTGTGATAATATATCCAAAAATACTCACTCCACACATCAACAAGATCAAAAGGAAACCCATACTCTACTGGAATATTATAAGATAAGAATATTTAAGTACACAAACATAAACATAAACTTTTCCAGTTACTTACCTAAGTCATTTTTACTTGACGTTCTACTTTTTCCCAAATTCTGTGTTAAAAAAAAAAGAAAATAATCTCATCACATGTACAAATATGGTAACACATGGATTAAATAAGTTCAATCAAACATCACTGCTTTTGGAAGGGTACCAATAAAGATATTCTGATTGCGAATTTGAACAAGAGAGCTTGGCAATGTTCCCCTTTTCTCGCTCACAAAAAAGATCTAGCCCAAAATGAGATGGAAAAGTGTAGATTTATGAAGAAAAAAACTTAGAAAGATGATAGAATTCAGTGGTATATTTCTCATAACGATGAATTCCTTTAACTTTTATATATTTTATAATCTTTTGGGGGCAATATGATTAATTAAGGCAGTCAAAATAAAATGAAGATTCTTAATCAAGGGAACTACCATTTTAGGAGAGGCCCCAGCCATATTCCCTTTCTTCACTCCCAGCTCATCCCATTCTCTGGACTTTTTTATTTCCTCAACAGCTACCTATGTACCCTAGGGCCCCAAATCTCCTAACTAGTGGTTCAATGGTCAGGGCTTCCATACAAAGATGAGGTGCCAGTGATGCTCATTTCACTCTCAGATCAAGACCACTTCAACAAGAATGACTTAAGCTAGAAAAACGTAATTTCCTTTTTCAGCATAACTAGAGTGGTAGATTAAGGAATACTATGGAAACATAAGATAGACAGGTAGACAGACAAAAATATTAGAAAAGTATAAAACAAAGCTTTACATTCTATATTTACAGGCAAGATGGCAAGAGATGGACTAGATGGTAAATTACTGAATAACTGACTCAAAGTCAGTCATTAATGTGTTGCTATCAGCTTGGAGGGGCAGTTAGGTGGCACACTGATAGAGTGCTGGGCCTGGAGTAAAGAAGAGCTGAGTTCAAATCCAGCCTCAGACACTTATTGGCTGTGGAGCTTGGGCAAGTCACTTAATCCTCTGGTTAAGTTTGCCTCGGATTTGCCTCCAGTTCTTTATCTATAAAATGAGCTGGAGAAAGAAATGACAAACTATTGCAGTATCTTTGCCAAGAAAACCCCATACAGGGTCATGGAGAGTCTGAAACTATTAAACAACAATAAATTGGCTTGGATGGAGGTCTGTAGGACAGGGCAATGGCACTGGACTGCTTAACATCTTTCTCCATGACCTGGATGAAGCCACAGACAGCATGTTTCTTAAATCTTTAGGTGAAATGAAGGTGAGAAAAACCATAAGCAGGTTATAGAAGCTGCTTTCTTCTACAGAAGAGGAAAAGCTTTCTGAGTATTAGACCAGTTTTAAAAAATGGAATAAGCTCTCTCAGCAAGTAGAGAGATCCTAGGCCTAAAGGGGGGGAGGGTGGTATCTTCAAACAAATGGTGGATGATGGTAAGTCAGTCAATCAATAAGCATTTATTAAGTGTTTCTGCATACTAGGTACCATGCTAAACAATGAGAATACAAAGAAAGGCAAAAAAACAGTCCCTGCTCTCAAGGAGCTCACAGTCTACCAGAGAAACAACATGCAAACCATGTACAAACAAGATACAGACAGGATAAATTGGGGATAATCAACAGAAGGAAGGCACAATCATTACGAAGGATCAGGAAAGGCTTCCTACAAAACGTCCCTGGGAAGCCAAGAGGTAGATGAGGAGGGAGAGCATTCCAGGCATAGGGGACAGTAAGAAGAAATACCTGAAGCTTGGAGATAAAAGTATCTTGTTTGGGGAATAGCAAGAAGACTGATGTCACTGGATCTCAGTAAGTGATGGGTGGGAAGAAACAGTGTTAAAAAAAAAATGCAGGGGAGTGAGTTATGAAGGGTTTTGAATGGTAAAACATAAGAGTTGATATTTTATCTTGGAAGTGATATGGAATCATCTTAATAGAAGAAGGCATTCCTGTTCAGAGAGAATCTCAGATTCTTTTTAACTCAGATTCTGAAAAATGACTTGCCCTCTGGATCTGCTTCCTCATTTGTAAAATGATGTGATGAATGATATGGTCTTTATCATCCATCCCTACAAGTTCTAAATTATATAATCCTAGTAGAACAATTTGGGTGTAATATATGACCTATGAATGAGCCAGAGAACCTCAGATGCTAGGCTAAGAAATGTATGTTTCAGAAGCAGCAAGATATAAGAAAGGAAGGCAGGAAGGAAGGAAGGAAGGAAGAGAGGAAGAAGAAGAAAGAGAGAAAGAAAGAAAGGAAGGAAGGAAGGAAGAGAGAGAAAGAAAGAAAAAGAAAGAAAGCATTAAGGCCTTAAATGAATGCGAGCAATATTGTTGTTTGTGAATACAAAGTGCCAACCACACTTGTGATTTTAATGGTACAAGGAATTCCCAGTGAGAAAAACTCCCTTTACTAATATAAATTGGCTCTGAAACTTATATTCTTCGAGAGTTCATTGGGACACTGTGAGGTTAAAAGACTTGCTCAAAGTCATGCAAGTCAGTATGTGTCAAAAGCAGCACTTCAATCTACATCTACCTGGGGCAGCTAAATAGCACAGTGGTTAGAGCCCTACACCTGAAGTTAGGAAGATTTGACCTCAAACCCAGCCTCAGACACTTACTAGCCATGTTACCCTGGGCAAGTCACTTAACCTCTGTTTGCCCCAGTTTCCTTATCTACAAAATGGAGGTAATAATAGCACCTATTTCCCAGGGCTGTTGTGAGGAACAAATGTATAAATTTATAAAGTGTTTAGCACAGTGCTGGCACATTGTAAGTGCTATATAAATATCAGCTATAATTATTTATAATTATTTGTAATAATAACATAAGTATTATTATTACCTGAGTCTGAAAACAATTCTCTATTGATTATATGACATTGTCTTTATATACAGTGAATTTTCTTTCTAATCTGCCTTTGCCTCATCATCATCATCATCATCATAGTAACAGCTAGCATTTGCATAGTACTTTAAAGTGTGCAAAGTACTTTCCATCTGTTGACTCATTTGATCCTCACAACAGACGCTATTATTATACCCATTTTACAAAGAAGGAAATTGAGGTTAAGTGACTTGTCCAAGGTCATTCAGCTAGCAGGTGTCTGACGCAGGATTCAAACTCAGGTCTTTCTAACTCTAAGTCTTAAGCATTCTACTGAGTGTGCCACCTAGCAGCTTATTTTCTCCAGCCTTACATTGCCATATGTGGTGGCTGTACCCAAAGAAAATAATCCACTTAGAGTCCTTTTGTGTCCAATTTTCTTTACAGACTTTGCCAAGACTACATTTATGGATCTTCTCTGACAAAACTGGGATTTATCTATTTAGCTTGGCAAATGAGTTATTCTTTAGAAAAGAAAAACAAAATCTAGTAATGAGGAAACAAACACCTCTATTAAGCCTATTTTCTGAAATGACATCTGTGAGTGACTGAGGGTAGGGGTTGGTACAAAGCTGAATAATAGAGTGCCCAGCCTTTCATATGGGGGCTGAGACAGGAATGCAAATAGCTATTTTTAAAGCTAGACTACTGTGTTAGATGATACAAGAGAAACTTTAAAATAACTTCTATGGAGGATCCTATGAGGTGGTTCACATCTGTTTAGATGGGAGGGTATTAAGAAAGCATTTGGTGGGAACTTGAAGGATGAGCACGATATTAACAGATGGATATAAGGGAAGGACAATTTTAGCAGAAGGAATAGCATGAGAAAAGGCACTGAACGGAGAAATTGTGGGGGTGCTTAAGAGTCAGAGGTTCATATAATAACAGAATGGGAAGAGACCTTAGACACTATCCAGTTTAACACCCTCATTTTACAGATGAGGAAACTGTGGCCCAGAGGCTAAGTAGCTCCCCAGACCGGTGGTGCCCATTTCACTGTACCAAGCCTAAAATACTTGGGAAACATGACCTAGTATAGTATGATGATAGTACAGAGTCAGGTGGTTACACAGAATTTTAGGTATTTTAGGTATAAATTGGACTGGTCAACTGAAGTCCCTTACAATTCTAAGATTTTCTCAGTGGACAGGAGAATTAGTAGGGGATAAAACTGCAAAGATAATTTCAAAGTCATATTGAAGAATGCTTTGAATGCTCAACTGAAGGTCTGGACATTTTGCTATAGGCAATGAAGAGCCAATGAAGTCAGGCAACAGAGCTAAAGATTTAAAGTACTAACATATTATCTAACCTTAACTGGGCACTCACTATAACAAGGCAATCACTTTACTCCTCCTTAACTGGTTCTCTAGCCCAAAGCTAATCCAAAGGGCTAATTCAAAGCTTCCTTTTTCAAACTTTCCACATTTACCTTCCCACAACTCAATCAGCTAAGTCTCTTTGTCTTACTGAGAAAATGAAAGCCATTAGCACTGAATCCCTCTCCTCTTCTTCATCTCAAAAGCCTATGTCACCTTTGGCTCTCTCCTCATTTTTCTCCAGTCTCTGACTGGAGATGGCACATTCTTGGCATAATTACAAACTGCTTTGCAGAATGGCTGACCTAATTCACAGCTCTCACATCACTGTGTCCATTTTTCCAACACCTTTCCAACACTGACCATTCCCCTCTTTTGTAATCTCTGCCCAATTACTGAGGTGAAATGCCAGATGTGATGGCTTTTCCTTAGTTGTCATCCTTTTCAACCTCTTTGCAGCATTGGATATCAGTGACCATCTTCTCCTCTGAGATACTTTCTTCTTTGGGTTTTAGTGACACTATCCATTCCTAGTTCTTCTCCTACCTGTCTGACTGCTCCTTCTCATGTCCTGCTCACTAACTATGTTTGTACTCCAAGACTCTGTCATGGGCCTCCTTTCTTCTCTCTGCCCTCTCACTCTGTGGGCTCATTAGCAATTATAGATGTAAGTATATTTCTGTGCAAATAATTCCCAGATTTATGTAACCAACCTTAGTCTCTCTCCTCAGCTCTAATCTTGCATCACCAACTATCTATATTGGACATTTCAAACTATATGTCTCATAGATATCTCAAATTTAACTAAAAGCCAAACTCATTGTCTTTCCCTTCCCATCCACCTTTCTTCAAAACTTCCTGATTTCTTTTAAGCACACCATCCTCCTTGCAGTCTCTCAGGTTCCCAAAATTCAGCATCATCTTCAGTTCATCACTCTTCCTTACCCCACATTCCAGTTGTCAAGTCTTATCACTTTTACCTTCACAATATCCCTCTTATCTGATTCCTCACTGCTCAGAGGGTCACAAACCTAGTTCAGGGCATCAGGTACCAATCACCAGCCCTATACATCTATCCTAATATAATTTGCCTTAAGTACAGGGCTGACTATGTCACTCCCGTACTCAATAAACTCCAGAAGTTCCCAATTGCCTCTAGGATACAATAACAACTCCTATTTGGCTTTTGAAGTCCTTCACAATCTAAGCCAAATGTACCATTTTAAGACCCCATTCCTTGCTCTCCTTCCCATATATTATGGTACAGTCAAACTGGTCTTTTTGCTTTTCCTCACCTGTGGTACTCCATCTCCCATTTCCCCAACTTTGCTCTGGCCATCCACCATGCTGAAATACACTCCTTACTACCAGCCCTTATAGAATCTCCTTTTTCCTTCAAGACTCAGGTCAAAAAGCACCAACCACGTCCTTTTCCCTCACCCCCAACAACTACTAGCACCCTCCCTCTTTAATCCCTCCATAAACTAAGATTCATTTTATATATACTTATGCTTATAAATATATGTGCTTATATATTTACTTTGACATTGTTTTTGTATACACATATATACAAGGTGTATACTGTATCCTCCAATAATATATGTTATTTAAGAACAGGGATTATTTTGTTTTTGGTTTTGTTTCATGTATGCCTAGCATACTACCTGGCAAACAACAGATACTTAATAAATGTTTGCTGGTGTTTTTAGGGATTTTTCCTCATATCTACAAAATGGGGATTATGGAATCATAGAAGTTTAGAACAGAGAGGGACCTTAGAGATTATCTAACCTCACTTTACACATAAGGAAACTGAGGCCCCATAGAAGTTAGCTCTAAGGCAATACAACTAATTAGAGACAGAGTCAAGCCCAGACTCCAGATCTCCTTACTACCAATTCAGTGTTTTTTTTCTACAATACTATAAGAATAACAGCTGTCTAACCTACCTGGCAGAAATACTGATGATAATGTATGACAGCAGATGTGAAACTACTTTGAAAAGAAGGTGCAAGTGATATATGACTGTAGGGCATCTCACCATCATAAGGCTGACAGGGGAGACATGTCTATGTTTCCAGGCTAGTTGGATTTATCCTGTGGT
Source organism: Notamacropus eugenii (assembly GCF_028372415.1). Classification (NCBI taxonomy): domain Eukaryota; kingdom Metazoa; phylum Chordata; class Mammalia; order Diprotodontia; family Macropodidae; genus Notamacropus; species Notamacropus eugenii. The sequence goes on along the minus strand of NC_092876.1, from coordinate 200,074,635 downwards.
GAATAACAGGAGATTGGGTGCTTAATCCAAAGTTAAATGGACTTTGCACCAAGTACAACTAAATACAAAAGAAAAACTCATCAGTTTAAAAAAAACTTGATTTTTTTTTTTAAAGTGTTGGAACTCAAAATTTTTAGTCTTAATTCATATTGTCCTTCCTCTCTCCCTGTGCATATTTTAATGGATGGATGAATTAGGTGAAATGGAATGGAATCAAAGAGAATCCAAGTACTTTTCCTCCTTAGAGAGCAAATTAGACTACACAGACAAATTAACAGAACATTAAAAATTCAGTCTCTGGCTTCCTCAAGAAAAGGTATCATTTTTCCTAAGAAGAAACACATGACTTACTTTATTATCTCACCTGCAGTTATGGTTCTCATCCCAACTACTGACATCAATCACAAATGTAGGCACTGTCAGGATTTTGTAGGTCAGTTATATTGTAGTTCAATTCACAAAGGATATATTAAAAATGTAACTATACGGCACATGGTTCCTTTTCTTGGTGGGAAAAGCATAACCCCATTAGAAATGTTTTGGGATTTGAATATTTTTGTGTTAAGATATGGTAGATACGTTCATTTGGAACATCAAAGTCCTCATGCATCCCTGTAATATCTAGTTTGGAAATTCATCAAAACATAATGCTATAAATCAAAATCATCAAGCATTTTATCTGAATGCTCTTTGGCAAAGGAAGTAGATGAACCTGACTTCTGCTCAGTCATTAACATAAGAATAAAAGTGAGGGTCTGAACAAACAAATTGTGCAGGACTTGTATCTAACACGTCAGATAAACAGTCATTTGTTTGCCACCACAAAAACAAAAAAAGTCCATGAGAACTGAATTCTCTCTGTTTCCTTAATTGCTTGGTTTTGATAGAGAACTCAGGGTATGCATCCCATGTAACCAGAAGAAAATTTAACCAGTATTTACCACTGTGATGTCAAGTTGGCAGCAACAAGTTATGGACATGGGATGAAGAACTAGAGGATCAGATGAGGTGATGTAGGGCCACAAGTGCAGAGTAAAGGAAAAGTACAGGCTCATGGTCAGAGGTGGGCCAACAGCCTGGAGTAAAGGTTCACTTAAATACTAATGAGAAATAGTGGGCCAGGAATCCACATACTCAAGCAGTTTGAAAGATTTGGTAAATGTTACATTATGAGCAACAGTTTGGGAATCTGGAGAGGGAACAGGAGCATCAGATCACCTCAGGCAAGGTGGCATGGACGGTAAGCTGGTCACACAGCCTACTTTCTCCTACCAGACAGGAAAGATTTTTTTGCCATTTGTTGTTCAATCTTCTTTCAGTCATTTCCAACTCCTCATGACCCCATTTGAGGTTTTCTTGGCAAAGATACTGGAGTGGTTTGCCATTTCCTTCCCAAGCTCATTTTACAGATGAGGAAACTGAGACAAAAGGGTGTAAATAACTTGCCCAGCTAGTGTCTGAGGCCACATTTGAACTCAAGTCTTCTAGACTATGTTATCTCCATCAGCATTATCTCCACTACACCACCTAGTTACCTCTCCTTGAAGGCCCAAGGTCTGAAAGACCCACCCTTTTAGAATGAATGACTATCTTTGGATGAAACATGCTTCTGAAAATATAGGAAAACATTACATATTAAAAGTGGAAGAAGACATAATGTTCTGATTCAAAATTAAAGATCAGTTGAAATCCACCAGTGAACATATGTGGAGATAATCTCCAAATTCATTAAATGAAATTTTAATTCCCTGATATTGAACCATAGGTAGCATTTTAAAATTCATAACAAATAAGCTTCATTATTACTAAAGTAATTTGAAGAGTGCTTTTAATAACAGCAGTGCAGAATTTCTTGGGAGATTCATACTCTATGCAGTTTGAAGGGAATACGACACTGGGGTTACTAAGAAACATCCCGTTAAAAATCCTTCTCTATAGCCAAGAATCAGCCAGGTATAGTGGTGTACTCCTATAATCGCTGCTGCTGGTGGAAGCAGAGGCTTTAATTTGGAAATCCTAAACTGCATGAGGCTCATGCTGAGTGGACACTAGCACTGAGACCAGCAGCAATATTGTAAGTCCCAAAGAGGAGCAAGGTGGCACAGGGGATACAATACTGATCCTCGAGTCAGGAAGACTCATCTTCCTGAGTTCAAATCTGGCCTCAGACACTTAGCTGTGTAACCCCAAGCAAATCACTTCACCCTGTTTGCCTCAGCTTCCTCTTCTGTTAAATGAGCTGGAGAAGGAAATGGCAAACCATTCCAGTATCTCTAACAAGAAAACCCCAAATGGGGTCATGAAGACTCAGACATGACTAAAAAATGACTCAGCAACAGAGAACAGAGGGCCTCCAGGCTGCTTAAGGAAGGGCAAATGGCCCAAATAGGAACAACTGAATAGGTAAAAATTTTCATGTAGGTAAGTAAGAGATTGGGCCCATAAATGGCTGCAGCACTTCCAGCCTGGGAAAAGGAAAGAGAAATAGTCCCAAAAAAGAAAAAAATATCAATTGTATTTTAATTAAGGACAAAGCAAACCATGTTTTAAATAGTACTTCTTTTTCATTATGTCCTAAACTGATATATCACAATGCCCTCATGTGAAAATTACTAACAAAGTAAGCAAAGTAAGATTTTTAAATAGTAATCAAAAGGGCAAATTAATCAATAAAATCAATGCAATTTAATCAATAAAAGAGTATAATCATCTCTTCTTGGGTTTGGTTTTAGCTTTAAACATGCCTCTATAGAGTCTAAGGTAATTTATTTCTAATCTAGCAGGACCTAGCATAATAATTCTGAGTCTTTTCTTCCCATCCCCTAACACACTCTCACACCTTCAAAATGGCAGCTGCTAAAGACTTACAAAGCCCCTGTGATACAGCAGCATCTATATTTTATAGGCTGAAAAAAATTAAATGAGAGGGTAGGGTAAGCTTATGTGTTGGTTTTTTTAAAAAAATATTCAAAATTAGAATCAAATTCCTGGGTATATGGAATCAACTCTTTCTTATAATGAATTTCATACTTGTAGATGTTCTTTTATTATGGAAACATTTTAATAGAAGCATATTTATGGATATTGAGAGTGCTGCCATTGGTTCAAATTCAACAAACACTTTGTTATTTAGTCATTTCAGTCATGTTTGACTCTTTTTGACTCCATTTGAGGTTTTCTTGGCAATGACACTGGAGTAGTTTGCCATTTCCTTCTCCATATCATTTTACAGAAGAGGAAACTGAAGCAAACCGGGTAAGGTGACTTGTCCAGAGTCACATAGCTAGTAAATGTTTGAGGTCATATTTGAACTCAGGAAGATGATCCCCAATTGATAAATGGTCAAAGGATATGAACAGGCAGTTTTCAGAGGAAGAAATTAAAGCTATCTATAGTCACATGAAAAAATGCTCTAAATCACTACTGATTAGAGACATGCTAATCAAAATAACCCTGAGGTACCATATCACACCTATCAGATTGGCTAACATGACAAAACAAGAAGATGATAAATGTTGGAGAAGAAGTGGGAGAGTAGGAACACTAATTCATTGTTAGTGGAGCTATGATCCTTTTGACCCAGCAATACTGCTTCTAGAGTTATATCTCAAAGAGATCATAAAAATGAGAAAGGGTCCCACTTGTACCAAAATATTTGTAGCAGCCCTCTTTGTGGTGGCCAAAAATTGGAAATTGAAGGGATGCCCATCAACTGGGGAATGGCTGAACAAGTTGTGGTATATGAATAACAGAATACTATTGTGCTATAAGAAATGATGAACAGGAAGACTTCAGAGAGGCCTGGAAGGACTTATATGAACTGATGCTGAGTGAAAGGAGCAGAATCAAGAGATCATCTAACCTCCTTTTCACACTAGCCTAAGAAAAAAACATGCCTCTATAGAGTCTAAGGTATTTTATTTCTAATCTAATCCTCATCTTCTGCTCTATGAAGATTTTCAGACAAAGAGAATATTTTCACAAATAGAATTAGTACCTGTGAATTCTTGGCATCTTTCTTTACATCTTTCGCAGCTACAACAGAAGCTGAAGAGAAAAAAAACATGCATATTTCTTCATTAAAATTAGCAATTAAAACCATTTTCACATTCACCAGAATTAAGCTTAAAAACTGAAACACCAATATTATTTACTCTGACACACCCTTGTTCTTTCTGTTTTGGGGGTTGTTGTTTTTTTAAATCAGTGGGAAATTTGGCATTTAAGTAGCTGCATTCTGTTTTCCTTTATCTCTGAAACTAAAATTATTCATTGATGTGAAGCCAACATACGTTGGCTCCTAAGCAAAAAGAATAAAAATAATAAATTTTTTTAGAATCCTACACACACACACACACACACACACACACACACACACACACACACCCCAAACAAGTCTACCACTAAATTTACATAATACAATATAGCATATACATATTTAAACTATTAAAGTTGCACTAAGACTTTTGGGACATCCCATACATCCACACTCACACAATCACACTAAATACTTCCATGTAAGAAACCTTAATTTCAATGCCTTCTTAACTGAACAAGAATTCTTTACATTGCATAACAATAATATTCAAGCTCTCACAGACCATGCCAGAACACAGTATTCAATAGTGATCGACCTGCAACAAGCTTTCAGTCGTGTGGGACAGTGGGGTTTAGCAGAGCAGTCCAGTTACAGCTAACAAACACGGAGAGGATAGTTAAGAATGCCCTTAGCAGAGTGATGCCAGGACCAGAGGAAGGGAGTGAATTAAAAATTATTCCCCATTTAGAATGATGAAATAGTTTGAGTCAGAGCCCATAAATAGATAGAGATGCCCCTAGAGAAACATCTAGGCTCTGCATTAAAAAGAATCAGGATGAAGATATTCAACTTATGTAAAATGCTTTGGGGAAAAAAAGAGCCAAATGAGGATTCAAACAAAGAATTAGGCAGGTAAAGGGAACAAGAAACACCTGAACTACTTGGTGTTTTTTTCCCAGAAGCACTGCAGGTGATTTGCATAGTTCTGTTTTATCCTGCTGGAAAATAAGCATTTCAATCAGTCACAGCAATAGAGCAGATCTCAGTGTCTGGGTTAGTCCTACTAGAATGCAAATCTTTTCTTCTACCCCTTTCATGTCCTTTCTGCTCCTTTTTTTCTCCTACTGCCCATGTCCCCTCCCTACTCTACTGTGATGTGCACTAGTCAATTTATGTCTGGTTGGATATTTACCACATTACATTTTGGTTTAAAAGTATAATCAGAAAAAAACATCATTCATACTAAGATGCAGGAAATTACTAATTGAGAGATAGGAATTTTTCAAGCACCTTCTCTGGTGGTTAACTGCAATAGGGTCTGGCAATACAAAGAAAAAAATGAGTTTCTGCCCTTTAGAAGCACACACCCTATTGGGAGAGACAATGTGTACACATATGTAAGTATACACAAAACCAAAATACAGGGATTAGATTTAAGTGAGGCAGAGCTGAGGAAAGTCATCAGCCTCTCTCTTTGAAAGGGAGGGCACCAACACTTGGTAGGGGGCTATGGAGGAAAGGTTTCACATAGAAGGTGGTTCTAAGCTGAAACCTAAAAGGAAAAAGAGCCTTGAAGGCAGAGAGGGGATTGATGAGAAAGGAGGGCACTCCAGGCATGGGGGACTGGCAGTGCAAATGCATTAGATGGAAGATGGAGTATCAGAGAAACAAAAAGAGACCCAGTGTGACTGAACTGTAGAGGCTTGGAAGAAGAATGTTGTACAAAGAAACGAGCCTGGAGAGATAGACTGAGGTCAGGTTGTGAGGGGCTTTTTAAAAAATAGAGAAAGAAAAGGAAACTAATAAACAAAACTCCAAAATTAGGGAAAGGAGAAGTAACAAACAGGGAGAGGGGGGTAGCTTGAATTTGAAGGGAAGTGAGTTAAGTGGTAGAAAAAGGGTTGCTTTAAATTAGATGAAGCTAAAATAACTGAGAAGACATAGTACAGTATCTACAGAGGAAGAGGGGGCTAAATCCTAATTTGAAAGTAAAAGACAATATTAGAGACAAATGGAATTAAATATAAACCTCTCCTAACTTTTACATTTAAATGGATTAAGATATCCATTAAATTTTTTAAAAAGTGAGAGACTGAATAAGAAAAGCCCTAGGATCTGTTGATTACAAGAAACATTATTTGCTTTTTTTTTTCAGACAGAATAAAAATGAGAGGCAAGGAGAAGGGAAAAAAAACCTTATAGGCAATAGGAAGCCACTGGTATTATTGCGTAAGGGATTAATATAGTCAGTCCTGCTCTTCAGAAGAATTATTTTGGCAGCTGTATGGTAGATGGACTGGAGTAGAGAAAGATTCGAGACAAAAGAACCAATAAATTAGAAGGCTATTGCAATAATCCAAGCAAGAAGCAATGAATGCCTGAACTAAAGTGGTGGTCATGTGGCTGTGTGAATAGTGAGAGGGGAGCACATGCTGGAAATACTCTGAGGGCATATTATTATATATAAGAAGTGAGAGGACAGGAGGAATTTAGAATAATGAAATGGTTGAGAATTTAGGGGCAGCTGGGAGACTGAAAAGATGTTTCAAAATCAAAAGAGGTTTGGGTTTGGATGGAAAGAGTTCTGTTTTACACAAGTTGAGATGGAAACAACTATGGCCATTTCATTTGAAATGCAGGCTGTTGGTAATACAGGACTGAAACTCAGACAGAGAGAGAGAGAGAGATAGACTAAAGCTAAATGCATAAATAAATAAATACTCTCTGCTGATGAAACCCCCATTTATGTATCTAGGAGATGATGAGGTCATCAAATGAGAGCATAGAGAAAGAAGCAAGACCCAGAAAAGAGCCTTGGAATATAGCCATAGGTAAGAAGCATGATATGTCAGTAAAAAATACTGAAAAGGAAGTCAGATAGTCAGTGGAGAATCGGGACTTGAGGCCATTGTGCCTCAAGTGCCAATGGATAGAGCTGTAAGCCTCGAGTCAGGAAGACCTGAATTCAAATCTAACCTCAGATACTTACTAGCTGTGTGACCCTGATTAAATTTAACCTCTCTTTGCCTCAATTTCCTGAACTGTCACATGAAGATAATAATAGCATCTACCTCAGAGGGTTGTTGTGAGGATCAAATGAGATAATACTTGTAAAGCACTTGGCATAATGCTGGGCATGTAGTAGGTGCTATATAAATGCTTATTCCCTTTCTCTCCCTTACCCTCACTTCCCAGGACTATTCTATGCTATACTAAGGGTGTTACCACTGTCAAGTCAATTTGCATTTTAATAGAGACAGGAAGCCTTTAGCCAAAATAATCTTTAATTTGTAGAATTTCAGGCATCAGTAATATATCTGTTGTTATCCCTTTTTATGGATAAGGAAACTGAGATTGATAGAGGTTATATGATTTGCCTAGAAGAGACATCAAAAGTTATATAGTCCAACCCTGTGGGGTTAGGGGAGTTTCCTGAAATCACATAGATAGTAAATCAGAGGCAGGATTTGAACCAGGTCCTTTGATACCAGATTCAATGCTCTTTTCACTGTACTATGGTAGAGATTTTTTTTTTAAATTCTTGGGGGCAAGAAGCACCTCCTATCCAAATAGAAATGTGCTTGATTGACTTTCACGAGGAATTTAGCATATTGAAGAGCCCAAACCCAGAACATCCATCAGTAGCCTAGGCTGAGGAAAGGGAAGAGAAGAGTTTAAGGGGTCATAGAGCTGGGTTAGAGACAATGACTCATGACTGGCTCTGGGGAAGGGAAGCAGATAGTAGGAGGAAGGGCAGGTGGAGGGAAAATCAAACCTTATTCCCATCCTCCCCTTGGTGATTAAGCCAATCCAAACCTGGGGTTATTCCAGGATTCCCCTCCTCATTTTGGAGGTCATTGTGATCAGGAAGTGCTGGCTTGTGTGACACCTCTCTATGTGACCCTGGAGGGGGCACATAACCTTGTCAGCCTCAGTTTCTTCATCTTTAAAGTGGAGATAACACAGAGAGCTTGGGACACCTCTAATACTTCATCATAGGCTTGTTGAGAAGCTCAAACAGCATAAGGTATAGTTGTTCTTGCATCACTGGGGGAATAGGGACTAGACTTGTAACTTCATTAGCATAGGGAACTCCCATATGAGAGAATTCCCTCTACAAATGTAGGTTGGCACTTTTTCTGTAACTTAAAGTCTTAATAGAGTTGCCTAAAGCACTAAAAGGTTAAGTAATTTACCCAGTGTCACACAACCAGGATGTGTAAGAAGTGGAACCACAGTCCAAGTCTTTCTAGCTTCAAGGCAGGCTCTCTATCCACTATGCCATGCTGTCTGCTGTCAGTATTATCAGGCTCTGCCTCTAGTCTAGTATGTCACTCTGCTCCCTGAATCTCAGTAAGACAGGCAGAAGTAATGGCCTCATTTTACAAAGAGAAAAGGGAAAGGGGGAAACCAACCCTGAGTATGAAGAAGGCAGCAGCAAATTTAAAGCAGAATTTAAGTATTCAGAAGGAAGGGCTGCCAATCCAGTATTGGATCTCTGATTGAAGAAATGCTTCTGATGACTTCAATTTTGGTGTCAGCATCTGATATAGGGTGGTGGTAGTGGTTGCTGTTGTCATTTAGTCCTGTCCAACTCTTCCTGACCCCATGAACAATAGCATGTCTATATTGTCCATGGTGTTTTCTTGGTAAAGATACTGGAGTGGTTTGCCACTTCCTTCTCCAGTGAATCAGGTAAAATGAGATTAAGTGACTTGCCCAAGGTCACAAGGCTAAGTATCTGAGGCTGGATTTGAATTCAGGTCTTCCAAACTCCAGGCCCAGCTGGCCATCTAGCTACCTGTCTCTTACAGGATGTTTACTCATGCTTACTTATTAGCCATATTTATGGTACCACCTAAAAAGATGTCATAAGTATGGTTAATAAACATACATGTTATATAGAAAAACAGATTGGTATGTGAAAAACTTTGTTCAGCACCATAAATTACTTAAAGTCAGCTTGTCAGATATTGGGATGTTCTGCCAATTTGAAGCAGCTAAAGACTGTGGTTAATCAAATATTTGTTTCTCATTGACTGATCCTTGACAATATTTTTCTTGCAAGGGGTAGCTGTAATTAAGACACTTCAATTTCTCTATATTAAATTTTTATCCTTAATAGGGAAATATAATTTTCTAAATTTAACATCCAGAGTCATTCATCCATCTTATAATCAGCATTTACTCTTCCTTCACTTTCAGGCAGGTCAAGTTAGCTGTAGAAGAAAGAAGTCTCAACATAATACATGACTAGAGGTTTCTCAAGAAGGTGCTGAAAGATGCTCTCAGAAAAACCTGGAAATATTTACATGAGCTGATGATACAAATTCAAATGTGCAAAGTAACAGCAATATTGTAAGATGATCCACTGTGACTGACTTAGCTATTCTCAGCAATACAATGATCCAAGACAGCTCTGAAGGACTTATGATGAAAATGCTATCCATCCCTAGAGAAAGAATCTGAATGCAGATTGAAGCATAGTTTTTTGTTACAACATGACTATTATAGAAATGTTTTGCATGATTACATACATATATCAGATTGCTTGCCTTCTCAGTGAGGGGTAGGTGGGAGGGTGGAGAAGAAAGAATTAGGAGCTCAAAGCTTTAAAAATGAATGTTAAAAAAATTGTTTTTAACATATAACTGAGGAAAAATGAAATACTAAATAATATTTCTAAAAAAGAATGTGGGCTCAAAGGGGGCAAGATCAGGATCTTTCTTGGAGTGGGCTTCTAATAATCACTTGACAAAAACTCATACAAGTTCATTCTGTTATCATTCGTTTGATGAGACAATTTTTTTACAGTATGTTATCAAGAATGGAAAATTGGCTAACGATACAAATGAATTTTCTAAATATTCCCATTCACAATGAAATGACAGAGATAACCCCTCACTTAGAAAAGACTTAACTTAGTGAAGTAAAATTGCTTTTCCCTAAAAATACCGCGTGCCTTTAACTGAAATAGCCTTCCAAAAGTGACTTTTACTTTATTAAAGACTGACCATCAACATAATTCAGAGGAGGAATTAAACAAAATTGTTCTTACCTTTGTCCTTTTTTTTTGCTGTGACCATAAAACATCATTTTCATTAAATTTATAAATTGTCTAAAATAGTGATAGAGACATATCAAAGTCACATAGTACTTGTTAATACCTTTATCAAGAGTACGCTCTAATGTCATTAAGTATTCTCTACTGCCTTCTATAAAATCAAACATAGCATATTTTTGTCATGGCCAAAGAAGACAAAAAAAGAAAACTTTTGGTCCTGTGAAGACAAATGGTTGCACAGGACTAATGTTGCCATACCAACATAATTATTTAATGAGCTCTACCCTTACACTTCTTTAATCTAAATAAAATTTTAAAACACTCAGAATACAGTGTATTTTTAGAGCAGAGTATACAATTGACCACAAATCCATCCATGTCAGCATCAACTCAAAATCTTTATTAAGGTTCTTGGGTAGGCAACTGTTGCAAATAATGGGAAGTATATATTCAACAGTTACCATAAAGCATATTTCATGTATACACTGTCTTCTTCAGGGCGCCTTTAGACTAAGACATTAATATTCAAAAACAAACAAAATGATTCAATTATATTCTACAAAGGCTCCTACTGCTATAGGTACTGACTTGGGACATGATAGGGAAGCCAAATGGGCAGCAATGGACAATCTGGGCCTGGAGTCAGGAAGACCTGAGTTCCAATCTAGCCTCAGATACAAGCCGTGTCTTTTGGTCTCAGTTTCCTCATCTGTAAAATAAGTTAGAAAAGGAAATGGCAAACTCCTCCAGTATCTTTACCAAATAAACCCCAAATGAGGTTGGACATACCTACAAAGAATTGGATATAACTGAACCCATGGGGAAGTTAAGATTACCTAATTGTGCCAAACTACAATTTTCAAAATAAAACTTACTTTTCCCTATATTCATTTTGAATTCTGGGTAACTAAGGAATCTAGATAATTGGTAAGCTGAGAAACTATGCTTAACATGTGAATAAGGGCAGACAATGAAAATAAGGGTTTCTCCTCATATTTCAACTAAAGCCACCCTAAAATACTAATATGCCTAACCTTTGAAACCAATCAAATTTTTATGGCTGAAATTTGGACCAGGTTTTGACCCCAGAGTTTAAGAACTCTTCTGGTAATGTCAGGAGGCAGGAAGACCAAGGAGCAGGAGCAGGGGGCTTCCTAGCCTTCCTCTCTCTTTTGCAAATCCTAAGGCACTATACTATATAAATGTCAGGTATCTCTATTATCATTTATAGCCACCCTTAGTTATCTTTTTTGTTCCATTATAAGTTCACTTCTACCTTAGGAAAAGTAAGATTTTTTCCTCATAATTCTATTTTTGCTGTTTTCTTGAATTTTCTTCACAAGTTATTCTGATAATCATTTAATAAATCAAATTAAATTCAAAGAAGCACTAGATTATGCTAATTAGCACCTCACCTTTCTCCATGTCAACATGAGGAGGTCTTGGTGAGTATCTGCTCTCCAGCAGAAGCAAAAGTAGACTATCTGATGCTCTGGGATTAAAGGTGGTCCTAAAAATGAGTACACTCTGAGCACCTGGGCAGGTTTCATGCTGCTGTCAATGTCATGGGCACTTATTTCAGTAATAGTGTCAAAGATTGGTTTTTTAAAAGTTACTGAGGGGAGAAGGTTCTATGGGGCATTACTTTGTTTCTTGTGACCTACTTAGACGACAACATTACTCAGCACTATGTCAAAAAGCATCAGAGAGCCTGAGATATCTGCAAATTTCTTGCCTGAGTCTCCTTTCCCTACAGTTTTCTAATTTTAATTCAATGTGTTCTGAAGAGTACCTTAAACTCCAGGATACTAACCTCCATATCTTATTTTCTGGTAGACCATTACATGCTTTGAAGATAAACCAGGGCAACAGAGGGATTAAAAACCAAATCAAATAGTGGCCAGGCAACAATGATCTATAATCCGTGTTTACCCTATCTCCTCACCCACATCCTCCTGCCACCAGATTTTCTCCCTTTCCCTCTCAGCCATCTGCCTGAGAAGGTCAGCAAGTCAAAACTGGATAAGACAAAGGCAGAAGAAGCCAAGTCAAGTTAATTCTCTCTTTCTGTGAATACCAGAGTCTCCTAAATCTACTAAGAAGCAGGAGTTAGTCAGCAAGTTATTAAGCTCCTATTAGGTGCCAGGCTTTGTGAGAAGTACTGGGGATATAAAGAAAAGAAATAAAAATTCTCTGCTCTCAAGGAACTCACAGTCTACTGAGGAAGACAATAGGCAAACAACTGCATACAAATAAGATAAGTACAGAATAAATTGGAGATAATCAACGGAGGAAAAGCACTAGCATTAAGAAGGATCAGAAACAAGGTAAGATTTGACCTGGGTCTTGAAGGAAGCCAGAAAGCAAAGAGAGGAGAGAAAGATTTCTGAGAATAGGAGACAACCAGTGCAAATGCATAGTGGAATGTCATGTTCCAGGAAGCCAGGGTCACTGGACCACAGAGTATTAGGGAGAGAGTAGGGTATAAGAAGACTGGAAGCTAGCAAAAGGTGAAGTTAAGAAAGACTTTGAACCCCAACCAGATGATTCTGTACTTGATTATGGCAGTGAGTTTACTGAATGGTGGGAAAGGGGGTTGAAAAGGTCAGACCTTAACTTCTGGAAAAACAATTTGACAGCTGAGTGGAGAGTGGGGAGAAGCTTGAGTCAGGGATCCCAACCAGAAGCCTAATACAATAAATAATCCAAGGGTGAGATGGAAGCTCTGCTCATTAAATTACAAAACCAGAGAATGAGAGGGGGAAAACCCTAAAGCCTGAGTTCTCTCCTACTGCTCTAATATCTATGATTTTCCTTCTCCCATTCAAAAGTAAATCCCTTTCAATTCCACTGGAATGTGCTAATGGATTTCAATTTTTAGGATAAGAAAAAAGAATGATTAGCATCAACTCTGAATAATTCATAATACAAATGTTTTTGTATAGTCCCAGTAGGATTATAGCTTAGTAGATAAAGATCCAGTTTTGGAACCAGGAAGATTTGGGTTCCAGTCCCACCTAGGACACATACTGGTGATGTGACCCTCAATAAGTCACTAAACCTCTTAGTTCTCTAGCCAACTCTCTAAGAAGATCAATTGCAGAGAAGGTGTCAACTTGCATTGGTAGAGAGATTTTTCTCACCTGGAAGTTCTCCATACTAAAAAAAAATTACAGGTCCAGTCTCTATCCCTAGCTTCCTAAAGCAAAGAAAAGAACACAAGACCAAGTATCAAAAGACCCAAGTACTCCATCACTAACTTGCAGTGTGACCCTGAACAAATCACTTATCCTCTCTGACTCAGTATATCCATTCATAAAATGGGAATAATAACCACCTGCCCTACGCCAAAGGGCTATTATACAGAGCATATAAGAAAATGTTATGTGAAACATTTAGAAAAACAATATAATTCCATGCATATTGATAAAGACATGCTATATTTATTCTCTAACAATAATTCTACACAACAGCAAAATTTGCTTACTTGCCTTAGAGTAAAAAAAACTGCCAACTTCTCTCCTAATACCAAATATCTACATGCTGGGGAAGGAGGCAGAGTGATGGAGCACTGGGCTTGGAGTCAGAAAGATGCAAGTCCAATCCTCTGATTGAAAATATTTGTATAGGAGGCTAGACGCTAACAAGAACAGCACATTAGAATAATTTATCTTGCAATGGTAGGTATTTTTTTTTGATGGAGGGAGTATCCAAGACTGGAGGCAAGAAATCTTGTGAGTAGGCTGTATAATACTCAAAGCAAGGAGTAATGAGGACCTATGGTGTCACAGTAGAAAAAGAATGGAGATTCTATGAATTATCAGAATTATAAAGGAACTGGGAGAATACTAACAGGAGGTCAAGGGAAGAAAAAATATCACAAAAGAAGCAGGGATGGGGAATGGGGACAATTAAAAAAAGTGTCAAAAGATCAAATAAGAGATGAAAAGATAATGAAGATTAGAAAAATAAAATGGGTTTAATTTTGGGTTCAAAACAGGTGGTACAATGGATAGCATTCTGGGCTTGAAGTCAAGAAGACCTTAGTTCAAATCTGGCCTAAGAACTTTTCTAGCTGTGTGACTGAGCAAATCACAAAGTCAATGTCTGTCTAAGTTTCCTCATCTGTTAAAATGAGGGGGGTTGGATTCAATGGTCTCATCTAGCTCTAAATCGATGACACTCTCTACACCAACATGTTAATAAGAACTCCCATTTCTAAAGGCTGCACAGCAGCTCAGTCTCCAGGCAGGCATTAACAGAATGAAGCAATCAGCTGGGAGCCAGGAAGTTCTTTTTCTCAGATCCAGGGGAATCTTCATTTGTGGTTACTTAGCCAGGCAGCAGTGTTGATGAGGAGGACAACCTAAAAGCATGAGGGAATGAGGCAAAACGGGAGACAAGAGGCAGGACCAGGATGAGAGGTCATGACAAAACCACTTCTCCCTTTGAACTCACTCCTGGTCCAGTTTTGACCTCATTCCATCTGGAATTCATTGTAACAAGAAAATGAATTTCTGCAAAATTTCATTTTATAGCACACTCTTCAGAAAGTCATCCAATACATCAAGGAGTAACAAGACTCAAAGACAAAAAAAGTAATATCTGAGTTTAAAGATGAGAAAATGATTACAATATGTACTTTGCTTCTCTAATTTGGATCATGTTTAAATCAATCACTCTGCCTTTGGTAAAGTTTAGGCCAGCATTAGGAAACAAGGAAAATTTTCAACTCACAGATTGTGCATTACAAACCTTTAAAACACTATTTTTCAGAGGGATAGAGGATTAATTGGCAGGTAAGTATAACTTTTTAAAAAAGAAAAAAGATGCCCTATATTTTTCCCTAGTCAATTGTCATATCTGAACCTTTCTATCACCTGTACAACATAATGTAAACTTGCTGAAAATACTAGCACAATACTAGTGTGCGCTCACTTTCAAATGACCCAATATGCAAAAATTTAAACTAAAAAAAATTAGAAGGTAATTATTTCTAATACACTTCCACTGAAGTCCTATTTCAATACTCCATCCTGGTGTAACAATAACTAATATTTATATAGCATTTTATAGTTTATAAAGTGCTTTACAAATATTATCTCATTTGATCCTCAGAACAGTCCTGGGAGGTAGGTGCTATTATTATCTCCACTTTATAAATGAGGAAACTGAAGCAGAGAGAGTTTAAGTGACTTGCCCAGGTTTAAGCAACTAGAAAGCACCTGAAGCTTGATTTGAATTCAGGTCATCCTGACCCCAGGTTCACTATTCTCTCTATTGCGTCACATTGCTGCCTGGGTGTTTAGTATGATATGAAGGTGACCCTGAGTTCTCAAAATCTATACCATCAGAGCCTAAGTTCTAACAGGTTCTGTAAAGCCCAAAAGGCTCAGCGTACAAACTCAGGAAAAGAATGACAACCCAACAACGTGCATATTACCAGACGGCTAGTCATCAAGTGACAGTTTTTCCTTTGGCCCAAACAACTCATGAAACTGTCTTCAAAGGCACTGAAACACTGCAGTGGAGGGAATGCTTACAACCCCAAAATCAAAAATCTTTTGAAATAATGAATTGTGTTCATTACCAAAAAAATTTATTTAAAAGTAAATTTCAACCTACAAATCATTAAAAACAGATATTAAGTTCCTCTAGAAGTTACAATTGGGTTCAATTTTTAAAAAAAAAAGTAAACTTACATACAACTTTCTGGGAACATGAATATTACACAAAATATTATATACAAAGAATATATATGTATATATATATTAATGTAAGTTGTTCAAATCATGATCCTATAGCAACTACACAATCCGAGACTCCCAACTGATCTTGCAGACTATGACTCAGTTTCACAACTGGGCAAACAGGCCACTATATTTTACAGTTGGAATGAAGTAAATACTCAACTAGTAAAATGCTCCATGAGAGCAAATGCCACTAGAAACCAGATTCTTATTTTCAATGACAATTAGAGGAGTAAACATGAGATTAACGTATTGTGCTTTTTCTTTTTACAAAATCAATTCCTATTTTATTTTCAAAGGAAAAGAACTAGAATGATCACATGCAATCAGAATTCATAGTTAAGTATTCATGGGCTTGACTCCCACTGAGTCTTACTGGGGAATCATGGATTCTAAATGTTTAAAGGAAACACTGAGGTCCTGTTGACCAGGCTATAGATGAACAAGAATCACATCCAAAACCCTCCCCAACTAGTGAGTATCCAGCCCTCTCCAGGGGACCTGGATGAGATCTAGAATTAAGAACTGTCTCCCTGCCTCCCAAGGTAGATCATTTCATTTGGGGATAACTGTCAGAAGTTTCCTTATGCCCAAGGAGAAATCTCCCTCTTTGAAATTTCCACCCACTCCTAGCAGTTCTGGTTTCCTGGACTGAGATGAACAAGTTGAATACCTGACAGACCTTCAGATGCCTGAAGACAGCTATCAAGTTCCCCCTGGGTTTTCTCTTCTGGATAAAAGTCCCCCAGTTCCTTCAGCTATACCTCTAAGTATAGCATGAAGCTATGGCCCTTTACCCTCCTGGATGTTTTCCAGCTTATGTGATTTCCAGATCTAAAAAGAGACATGACTATTATGACCCTCGTTCCAGACCCATGCCTTTCAATAAGGTATAACAACATATTAACTTATTTTTGGCTACCATATGATGTGTGTGTGAGGTCTAATGCAGTAATTTCAAACTTAAATATACATTTTTAAAGAGTATAGCATTCATCCATTTATACTATCATGGAAATCTTTGTTTTTCTTTTCAAAGACCTAGCAAGCATCTAGCAAGCAGATTTCAGGAAAACTAGAAAACTTACATGAACTGATGCTGAATGAAGTGAGCAGAACCAGAAGAACATTATATATAGTAACAGCAACATTGTGAAATGACCAATTTTGATAGACTGAGCTCTTTTCAGCAATACAATAATCTAAGACAATTCCAAAAGATCCATAATGGAAAATGTTATTAACATCCAGACAAAGAACTATGGAGTCTGAATATAGATTGAAACATACTATTTTCTCTTTTTGTTTTTTTCTTTCTCATGGTTATTCCCTTTTATTCTTATTCTTCTTTTACAACATGACTGATGTGGAAATAAGTTTAATATGATTGTGCATGTATACTCTATATCAGAATGCGCAGCAGTTTGGGGAGGGGGAAGAGAGAGAAGGAGAAAAAAAAATTTGGAAATCAAAATCTTATAAAAGTGAATGTTGAAAATTATATATGTGTGTCTATATACAGATATATAGATATAATACATGTGTATGCAGGTATACATATATAAAACATATGTATATATACATATATACATATAAATATGGAGAGAGAGAGAGAGAGAGAGAGAGAGAGAGAGAGAGAGAGAGACTATGTGCTTTGCACTGGTCCAAGTGATTCAAAGAAAGGTAAACACATAAACCTTGTCCTCAACCAAATAACTGGTAGAACCAATCAAACACTCAAGGGACTCACTAATAAGGGAGACAGCATGTATTTACTATTTACTTATAAGTATAAATGAAAGAAAATCTGAGGCAGAGCAGTAGTAGTAGAGAGGGGTGGTAGTGGGGAATGTGAAACAGGAAGGGGCTCTTGGAGAAGGTGAGATCTGAGCTTTTTGAAGGTAACTAGAGAGGCCAGGAGATGGATGTCAGGAAGAAGAGCTTTCCAGGCCTAAGAACAACAGCCAGAACAGAATAACAGCCAGAAAAGAAAAAAAATGCACAGGGGTGGATATGGAGTCTGATATATGAGGAATAAGAAGAAAGTTAATGAAGCTAGATCTTAGTAAGCAGGGGAAAGTAATACAGAAAAAGACTGGAAAGGTGAAAAAGGGCCAGGTTGTGAAGGAGTTTAAATATTTGGTATTATACATGTGATATTTGTTGGCAGCGAAGAACTTTGAAAGCTGAATTATACTCTATTAAATCAAATGTTTGCTTGTTTTTGATTTGGGTTTTTTTTTTGTAGTTAACAAACTATGCTTTGAGATATAACAATTCCTAACATTAAAATTTAAAATTTAATAACTCAACATATTAGTCTCTTATTGAAAGCATTGTGATCACAAAAGGTCTTATGGTAATGAGTGTAGATAATAAAAAAATTTTAAATAACAAACCCAAGACCTGCTCATCTGGTGGCCTATTCTTCTAAATGAAACAATGGGAAAGAATCACAAAATTTTAAAGTTGGAAAGAAGCACAGAAAGCATCTCATCCAAACTGCACCAAAAACAGAAATTCCCACTACAACATTTTTGACAAGTGACAATCAATTTGCTCCTTCCTGAAGACCAACAATGAATATGAAACCACTCTCTCCTGATATTCGGTCTAAATCTTCCTCTTGGTAATGTGAACTCACTCCTGCAGGCCATCTTCTCTAGTGCCAAGAAGGATGCATCTCTCCTTTCTCCTATCCCTTAAATACTTGAAGACAACTATCATATTTTCTCTAAGTTTTCTCTTCTCCAGGCTAAACACGTCCAGTTCCCTAAGCCTACATTTAGTAGCTTGGTTTTCCTTTCCTAGACACTCCCCAGCTTATCAATATTCTTCCTAAAATGTAGTGGCCAGACCTGACTACAAAACTCTATTTTGGGCTATCCAGGGCAGAGTACAAAGAGACATACTTCTCTCTTCATTCCTGAAAGTTATTTGCTTTGTTGGCTATCATTCATACTGAACCTATAGCCCCTTACTGCCCCCCAGACCTTTTTAGTAAAACTGTTCCCTAAGTGTGCCTCTCCTATGCTACATTTATGAAGCTGATGTTTTAAACCCACGTGGAAGGCTTTCTATTTATCCCTAACAAACTTCATCTTACACTGTTCAACCCAGTGTTCTAGCCTAGGATATATTTCTACATAATGAAAAACTGAGGTGTTTCAAGGAGCCAAATAGCCACTGGTTTGAGATTCTCAATCTAAATCTACTCAAAAAAGGGCTTTAAGCTGAAAGCAGCAAGAAGATTGCCAACTTCTATACATACCTATGTATATGCACCACCTCAGATACTATCCAGAGGCAAGCAAATAGAAACAATCCAAAAATAAGCAGGAGGGAAGAGGAGGAGGAGGAAGAACAGGAAGAAAAAAGAGAAGAAGGAGGAGGAGAAAGAGGAGGAGGAGGAGAAGGAGGAGGAGGAGGAGGAGGAGGAGGAGGAGGAGGAGGAGGAGGAGGAGGAGGAGAAGGAGAAGGAGAAGGAGGAGTAGAAGGAGGAGGAAAAGAAGAAGGAGAAGGAGGAGAAGGAGAAGGAGAAGGAGGAGGAGGAGGAGGAGGAGGAGGAGAAGGAGGAGGAGGAGGAGGAGGAGAAGAAGAAGAAGCCAGTAACAAAACACATGGCTTCAGATGTCTATGCCAAAATGCACAAAGTAACTAACAAAGGGAGTTAGAAATTCTAATCCAGACACCAGTGTGACTTTGGAAACATCGCTGAGATATGGTAGGATGACCATCATGACTAGAAGAAGGTACTCTAAAAGTATATCTTACTCAAAGAAAAAGGATAGGTAAAAAGTTGCGTGGGTTGGAATGAGAGGAGGAACAGCAGCTCTGTGTATCCATTGATTAACCAATTAAGTATTTGTTAAGCACTTACTCTATGCTAGGTACTGTGTTAAGTACCAGAGATGTAAGTGTCAAGAATGAATTATATCATATAAAATTATTAAGAAATAAGAAAGGAGGGGGAAGCATGTTGGATTATATTTGGGTGAAGATCAATGGATATAGAAACAAACAATATTGAGTGTATTACAGATTACTGAGGTAGAAAGAGGAAATGGATGAAAAATTTGAGAAACCATACAAGCAGCATAGGGTCATGATATATTAGTAAGGAGGAATTTCAGTGATGGAGGATTTCTATTATCCAGATATCCATCTGTGAGTGTTTCTGTTTCTCTCTGTCTCTGTGTCTCTGTCTCTGTCTCTCTCTTCCTCTCCCTCCCCTTCCTTTCCTTTTCCTTCTCCTTCTCGCTTTTCCCCTCCCCCTGCTCATTGCTAAAAGCATAAACAGCTAATCATTTCCTGATTTTACAGAATGATAATTTCATTTTTCAAAGTGTAGAGGAAAGAATAAAGAAAAAAATCTATTCTGGATCTGATTCTCACTAATATTAAATAACTGACCATTGGGATGGAAATGTTGAGAACCTAGATTGAAGTTCCCATCATAGAATCTGTGATAGACGAGAGGAATACTGGGTATAGTCTCGCATATATCCTAGATTTTAAGAAAGAAGATTTCAAAGGGTTTGGAGAAAGAATACATAGAAAACTAAGACCTAACATTGAATGGGGAAAGTTGCCCCCAAAAGAATGGGAAACTCAAGAATGAAATCAGAAGATCATGGATTTAGAGCTAGAAGGGGCATTAGAGGTTATTGAATCCAACCCCCTCATTTTACAGATGAGAAAACTGAGGTACAGAGAGGTTATGCAACTTGTTTCAGGTCTGAGATATAATTTGAACCCAGGTCCTCCTGACCAAAAGTCTAGTGTTTAACATGAACTAAAGTTAGACAACTGGAGGTAAAAAGAAGGGGGTATAAAGTTCTTTGTATTTAAAGGGGAGGATCAAAGATGAGCCAGGATGGGACAACAATGCGGGGAAAGCCTGCAAGAAAGAAGAAGGGCTGCTCAACGTTTATTTTGCTTCTGTGGATAAGTTCACTTACCTTATGGTAGTGTACTTTCCAGAGATGTACACATTGAGAATGAGGTTGACACATGCATTGCCAGAGCTAGCTCAGTGTTTGGAAGGCTCCGAAGGAGAGTATGGGAGAGAAGAGATATTACATTGGCTACCAAACTGAAAGTCTACAGAGCTATTGTTCTGGCCTCATTGTTGTATGCCTGTGAAACATGGACAGTCTACCAGTGCCATGCCAGGAAACTGAATCACTTACATTGGAACTGTCTTAGGAAGATTCTGAGGATCACCTGGCAGGATGAGGTACCAGACACGGAGGTCCTTGCTCGAACTGAACTGCCAAGCATTCAAACTATGCTTCAGAGAGCACAACTCTTGATGGGCTGATCACATTGTTCAAATGCAAAATGCTTGCCAAAAAGACTATTTTATGGGGAACTCGCATGGGTCAGGTGATCACATGGTGGTCAGAGGAAGCAATACAAGGACACTTTCAAGGTCTCTCTCAAGAATATGAATTTGATTGCGCGACATGGGAGACACTGGCACAGGACAACTCAACATGGTGTGCCCACATCAGAAAGGGTTCTGTGCTCTATGAGTAAAGTAGAATTGAAATAGCACGAAGGAAATTTAGGATACGCAAATTTGGAGTACCCACCCCAAATGTTCATGTGGACTATCTGTACCCAACCTGTGGTAGAGCATTGCGAGCTCGTATTGGTCTCATTAACCATAGTCAGACACATTGAAACTTCACTTTATGATGGTGATGTCATTTTGGTCCTCTTCGAGAACAAAGGACAACAACCAGTCAAACAAACAGAAGACCTCTTTGAACTGGAAAGGGTAGAACAAAAATGGCCAATAGAGAGCTGTTATTAAAGATAAGTAAGAAAAGAATGTGAGTACCTATCATTTGATGATTCTAAGTCACCAAACCCAGAAGAACCAATCCTAGAGTACTGAAAGAACTGGCAGACATGATAACTATGCCACTTATGGCCAGGGATTCTTGAAAAATCATGGAGAACAAGAAAGGAACCAGAAGATCAGAGAAGAGCAAATGGCCTAAATGGAATAGAATAGAGTCTTTGAACTCTAGACCAGTAAGCTTGACTTCTAGTCCTAAGGGAAAAAAATCTAGAATGCATTATTAAAGGGATGGTTAGTGAACATCTAGAGAAGGAAGGTGTGATCACAATGGGCCAGCTTGACTTCATAGAAAATAGGTCATTTTAGATCAAAGGACTTTAACATGGGTCCAAGGATAGATTTCCAGAGATCTGAGAATCTGAAATAGAAAAAATTCTATCTTTACTTTTATTAACTTAAAGTTGAAATTTAGTATTTCCCTCAATTACTTAAAAACATTATTCTGATAAGGGACTACCAAAGGGTTCATGAAAAAAAAAAAAGTTAACCGCTAGTCTAGTCTAGGCTAATTTTCTTTTATGGTAGGTTCACTAGATCATAGGGATGCTGTCAGTATAATTTTATTTTATTAAATATTTTACACAGGCTCTCATTCAATTCTTGTGGAAAAGATAGAGAGATGTCAGCTAGAGCTAGACAATAGTACTGTTGGATGTATTCAGGACAGGTTGAATAGTCTAACCCAAAAGAATAGTTATTAATGTTTCAATGTCAGTTCAGAAAGAGGTTTGGAATACCCTAAGGGTCTGTACTTAGCCCTGGATTATTTAACATTTTAATCAATGACATAAATAAATGTATTGATGGCATGCCTTTCAAATTTGCAGATGACACATCACTAGGAGGAATAGTTAACACATTAGATGACAGACAGGAACCGTAAAAATCTTGAATGGATAGAACACTTGACCATATCTAGTAAGATGAATTTAATAGGAGTGGATGTAAGCATCTTACATTTGGGTTAAAAAAATCAAGATGGGGGATTCATTGCTTCTTTTTTTTTTTTAATTTATTTATTTAACATTTAACATTCATTTTCACAAAATTTGGGGTTCCAAATTTTCTCCCCATTTGTCCCTTCCCCCACCCCAAAACACTGAGCATTCTAATTGCCTCTATCACCAATCTGCCCTCTCTTCTATCATCCCTCCCTTCCCTTGTCCCCATCTTCTCTTTTGTCCTGTAGGGTCAGATAACTTTCTATACCCCATTACCTGTATTTCTTATTTCCTAGTAGCAAGAACAGTACTCCACAGTTGTTACTAAAACTTTGAGTTCCAACTTCTCTTCATCCCTCCCTCCCCACCCATACCCTTTGGGAAGGCAAGCAGTTCACTATAGGCCATATCTGTGTAGTTTTGCAAATGACTTCCATAATAGTCGTGTTGTGTGAGACTAACTATATTTCCCTCCATCCTATCCTGCCCCCCATTGCTTCTGTTCTCTCTTTGGATCCTGTCCCTCCCCAAGAGTGTTGACTTCAAATTGCTCCCTCCTCCCACTGCCCTCCCTTCTATCATCCTCCCCATGCTGCTTATCCCCTTCTCCCCCACTTTCCTGTATTGTAAGATAGGTTTTCATACCAAAATGAGTGTGCATTTTATTCCTCCTTTAGTGGAATGTGATGAGAGTAAACTTCATGTTTTTCTCTCACCTCTGGGGGATGCAGTTACACAACAATTGGGCTGCACTTAAAGGATCTAGAAGGCCACATGCAGCCTCAAGGCCGCAGGTTCCCCATCCCTGAAAGGTTTCATACTGTACACTCAGTGAGTGTGAACCATATGACATGACTGACAAAAAAAGCTAACATGTAACCTCCTGTTTGATAAACCCAAGGACCCCAGCTTCTGGGGTAAGAACTCATTATTTGACAAAAATTGCTGGGAAAACTGGAAACTAGGCATAGACCCATGCCTGACACCATACACAAGAATAAAGTCCAAATGGGTACACGATCTAGGTATAAAGATTAATGCTATGGACAAACTGGAGAAGCCAGGAATAGTGTATTTATCAGATTTATGGAGAAGGGAAGAATTTTTTACTAAAGAAGAGATAGCATTATGAAATGCAAGATGGATAATTTTGATAACATTAAATAGAAAAGTTTTTGCACAACCAAACCCAATGCAACCAAAATTCGGAGGGATGTAGTAAATTGGGAAATAATTTTTATAGCTAATCTTGGGGATAAAGGCCTCATTTCTAGAATATATAGAGAACTGAGTCAAATGTACAACTATACAAGTCATTCTCCAATTGATAAATGGTCAAAGGATATGAACGGGCAATTTTCAGAGGAAGAAATTAAAGATATCTATAATCATATGAAAAAATGCTCTAAATCACTTTTGATTAGAGAGATGCAAATCAAAACAACTCTGAGGTACCACATCATACCTATAAGATTGGCAAACATGACAGAACAGGAAAATGATAAATGTTGGAGAGGATGTGGGAGAGCTGGAACACTAATTCATTGTTGGTGAAACTGTGAGCTCATACAACCATTCTGGAGAGTGGTTTGGAACTATGCCCAAAGGGCTACAAAAATGTGCATATCCTTTGACCCAGCAATATCGCTACTAGGACTGTATCCCCAAGAGATCAAAAAAATGGGGAAGGGTCCCACATATACAAAAATATTTATAGTAGTACTCTTTGTAGTTGCCAAAAACTGGAAATCAAGGGAATGCCCATCAACTGGGGAATGGCTGAATAAATTATGGTATATGAATGTAATGGAATACTATTGTGCTATAAGAAATGATGAACAAGAAGACTTCAGAGAGACCTGGAAGGACTTATATGATCTGATGCTGAGTGAAAGGAGCACAACCAGTACAACTTTGCGCACAGCAACGACCACAGTGTGCGAGAGTTTTTTCTGGTAGACCTGGAACTTTGTAATAACTCAAGAACTTAAAAAAAAAAATTCCCATTGGTTTTCTAAGGCAAAATGCCTTCCACACTCAGAGAAAGAACTATGGAATTCATTCGCAGAATGTAGCAGATCATGTTTCTGTGTGTATGTGTGAGTGTGTGTGTGTGTGTATTATGTTTTGATTTGTTATATAATTTCTTCCATTTATTTTAGTTTGTCTACACAGCATGACTATAGTGAAAACGTATTCAATAGGAAAACATATGTAGATCCTATAAAGAATTGTATGCTGTCTTGGGGAGGAAGCGGGGTGGTGGGGGATAGCTGGGGGGGGGGGTAAAAAAATCTAAGTTTTATGGTAGTGATTGTAGAACATTAAAAGAAATACATTAAATAATTAAAATAAAAAAATAAAAAGTCTGAGGTTGATTCCCCTCCCCCCAAAAAAAGCTAACATGATTTCAGGTTGCATTAAGACCTAATGCCTGAGACTAGGAAGGTAACAGACCCGTCTCTGCTCAGACTATATATGGAGCAATAAATTTAGTTCTGGATACCATGTTTACCAAGGGTATTAGTTAGAGAGTATCCAAAAAGGAAAATCCAAATAGTAAAGGATGGATTGATGGAACTAGGGATTTTTAGCCTGGGGAAGAGAAGACTTGAAGAGAGTATAATAGCAGACTTCAGGCACTTGAAAAATTATTACCTAGAATTAAACTTTCTATTTGGCCCCAGAAAGCACAACTAAGACCAGTTGATGTTATAAAGAGAAAAAAATTAGACTTGATATTCTTATGAAAAAACATTCAAACAATTAGAGCTTTCCAAAATTAGAATGGGCTGGTTCCATCTGAGGTTTTCAAGCAGCCAGGATGCCCCTTCACTGCACTGCAGAGGCGATCTTTGTTCAGCAATGAGGTAAACTAGACAAACTCTGGGGTGCGCTCCAAGTCTGATTCTAGAAAACCCTGAACTGGGAACCACAGGTACCGAATACAAGACTACTGTCTGCTCAGTTGCCTTCTCTCCACTCAGGCCCTTGAACAGGTCATTTGCTTCCCTGTACCTCATTTACTGTAGAAACAAAGTACAATAATTTATCCCCTAGCTCATTGGAATGTTGTGAAGATTTATTTGATGTAATATATAAAGAGCCTAGAGCTTCTTGCAGAAAAGCAAGATAACTGAAATATATTATCATTTGAGTTCCATGAAATATTCCTTTAGGAGGAGAAATTAGTCATATCCCTAGAAGAACATAACATTGTTGCATTTTGTAAGGATGAAAATCAGTAGGTGATTAATAATTTTAATAAGAAGGTTAATAAATTTTAATCTCATTTAATGGTACTTTTAATCATACTTCTGTCAAAACCTGCAGCTTTACTGTAGTAATCACTTAGATAAAAGACTACTTTTTTTCCCCACTGTGTCTACCACGATCCATTTTGTAAACATACATTTTGAGAGAAAGCTTAAATCATCTTGCTCCAGCTAAAACTTGGAAAGTGTTAAGATAAATACTGTTCTTATTTTTAAGTTGTTTACATTTTCTGGTATTTATAACTACTAAGTTACCTCATGATTTCTAACTGCATACCTTTTCCCCACTGGGGTAAGCTTGGTGAAAAGCATCTCAGTTAGGGCTTTGGCTGAATGGTAAGGATGAAAGGCAGGAAGAAAGACAGGAAGGAAGGAAGGCAAGAAGGAAGACAGGGAAGAAGAAAGGCAGGAAGGAAGGTAGAAACATAGGCAGGAAAGTAGTCAGGAAGAAAGGAAGTGTTTTTTTTAAGCCCTGTGCCAGGCACTATGCTAAGCACTTTATTAATATTATCTCATTTGTTTCTCACAACAACCCTGGGAAGTGGGTGCTGTTATGATCTCCATTTTACAGTTGAGGAAACCGAGGCATGTAAAGATTAAGTAACTTGCCCAGGTTCATGCAGCTAGTAAGTATCAGCAGTTGAATTCAGGCCTAGTTTTCTATTCATTGTGCCAGCTAAGCTGCCAATAAAAGGAAAGCTAGTGCCTTTTATTTTATCATCAACACTCTGGATCACACAAGTTTCTCTGTCACTTCAGAACTGAAATTCCCATTCTAAATCCTATGGCCAATAAATCCACTTATGTATATATTAATTACTTTGATTTTTTTTTTTAATTTCCCAAATCTGCTTTCCTCTGAAATGCTTATAAAACAGCAGTTCTAAAGTTTTTTTGACGTCAGGACCATTTTACACTCTTAAAAATTATTGAGGCCTCATCTAAAGAGCTTTTGTTTATACTGGTTGTCTCAATAAATAATGTATTGAAAATGAAATGTCTTAGTATTGTTATGAATTGATTGATTGCTGAGACCCCCTGAAAGGATCTTGAGGACAGCCACATTTTGAGAACTACTACCATAGGAGAAGTTGGTACCTCCTCTACTTCTGCTCTACTGACTCCACTCCCTCAATTCTTACACAGAGAAATTAGCCTGTCTACAGTTAGGTAAGCACAACTCCAGGAAAACATTTAAGATCATTCAAATCCATCAGGACTGCTCTTTCTCTCTCTCCTCTAAAATCTTCTATCAATTGTTGACTGTACCCTTCATTTGAAATTTTCTTGTTGCTTTTCTCTGTTAACTACTTCTTTCTATGTTTGTCCTATAATACAACCAGTCTATAAACTCCTGGAGGCTAGTGATCTTACAATTGAACGTATCCCCCCATATTATTTGGTATCTATTAGGGATCAATATTTGTTAATTGATTGATTTCCTCTGAGAGATGGAAAAAACATTAGGCAGCAAGGGGACAAACACAAATCAGATTCCATGGGCACACATACCTTCTGAGGTGACATTGAACCATTAAAGATTATTCTTTGGGTGGGTCTAATATCACCTGTCCCAAATCCACCTGACTAGACTGTCTAGCCAACATCATTACACCTTTTTCATATGAATAACAGATAAGAATAGTTTGGAGATAAGAAAACTCAGTTCCAAAGTATAAAGAAAAGGCAAGGAGAAGCCCAGTGATTTTGGAATCAGAATCAGAAGACACAGTTTTGAACCTCAGCTCTGCTACCTGTGTGAACCTGAGCACATCACTACTTTTCTATATCTCAATTTCTTCATCTCTTAAGTGAGCAGATTGATCCATGTGATCATCAACATGCAGGAGTGCACTGGAGCTAGCTCCCACCAGCTTCTGCTAAATTTTCAGGGAGATCCTTTATCCCCTCGAAATTAGGAAACACTACAAAATAGGGTTTGATTTATTGTTCTTTTGATCATCTAGGTATGAGTGTAATTGAAAAATGCTAATAATGCAGATTAAACTTTTAAATGTGTCCTTCATACTGTTTTTGGAGAGCCAGTTGCTAAATACTTATCATCACACCCTTGCCAACATACCTTCTACCTATAAAACCTAAGATCTTCAAGTCCCTTTTCCAAGGTCACAAAACTAGTTAAATGTCAATCACTTTTGGAGCAGAGGTCTCTTAATTCCTTGCTCTTCGTCCTTCTGGACCTGCAGAAACTCTGCTTTTGACAACCCTGAATGGGATTAGAAAGCTAAAATGATACAGTCCAAAGCTTGGGAGGGAGAAGATAACATTTGAGCCTTAGACTTTATCTCAGCTCCAAATCATGAGAATGGTATTTAAATACTGCCTTTGTTTATTGCCACTCACTGGCTTCACAGAGACAAATCACTGATAATATTTTAATTTCCAAAGCAAATTCATTGCTAAATCAGGTGAGGCATTTGTGCTATATTAAAGGAGGCATGAACCAGTCTAATCAACAAATGAATTAGAGCCCCACCTCAAAAATTCCAGCAACCTCAGACGCTGCAATAAAAGTAAAGAAAATTCAGTTGATTGCCATGCTGGAGAAAGCCATAGTGTAGCTGAGGAAACAGCATTTGAACTCAGAAGATTCTCCTTACAGTGTCACCTTGGGTTAGTTATTCACCACCTCTCAGTCAGTCAATCAGGCATCTCACAAGAATTTAAGAAACACGTACTATGTGCTGGAGTCTAGACACTGTACTAGAGTTAAAAAGGAAGATAGAAGACAGTTCTCTGCTCTGTGGGAGGTCTCACTCTAATGGAGAAGATGGCAAGCAAACAAACCACCATGTACATACAAGCTATATACAGTGTAAGAGGGAGGTAAATGCAGAGGGAATGGGGGGAAGGGAAAGAGATCAGGAAAGGCCTCTTGCAGTATGTGGGATTTGAGCTCAGTCTTGGAGGGGGCCAGGGAAGTCAGGAGTTATCTGGACAGTTAAAAAAAAAGGGGGGAGGGATCAAAACACTTGCCCCACCTACCTTACAGTATTGTTCTGAAGATCAAAGAACAGTAGATGCAAAGGCTTTAATAAAGCCATGTATGTCAGCCATTATGAACAAAAACCTTATCTTAGTAGGAACTAGTCCTGCTTTATTTCTCTGTCATATCACCAAAGCTATTTCCCAAAAGCTGGAATGTCTCACAAGTGCTTTCTAACAGGTTTCACAGTTTTGTTTATTATTCGAATCAGACAATTTCACTGAAAGCACTATTTCAACAAGTGTTAATTCAGTTGATTTTTAATAATCTTTAATATTTTTATCAAATTTAGGGAATAGTTGTATTACAACTCATTGGTTTCCTAATGTGAGCTATAGTTATATAAACATTTTATATACATATACACTTTATATTTAACAATCTACCTCACAAGATTATGAAGAAAGCATTAGCTAAAGTCAGTTATTAGTGGTATTACTAGTAGTAAAATATACAGTTGGAGTAGTAGTAGAAATAAGAATAATAAGTTGCCACTTTCTGACACCTCCCCACTCCCTAGCTCTTTTTTTTCCAGTAACAGCAAGTCCTGGGCAATAAGCCAATGAACATACTAGTCACCTAGTCAGTTTCCTAAACTACCAACCTTATCATTTACAAGAAAAGGATGCCTGAATAATATTCCCTCTTTTAAACAAATCTCTGGGTAAAGCCACCTTCTTTGTACCATCACATACAGTTTTCTCTACCCAAAGTATTATGCCAGCTTTAATTCTACTGTTGTTTAATTAATCATTCATTTTAACATTTAATTACAAATGAGTCATCTTTCTATTATTTCACCCTTACTGAACACTTATAGATGCCATAAGTAGTACACAGTAGAGCCGAATGTAGTCCCTATTCAGAGGGCTGACAATCTAAGTAAAACAGGTTCCAGTGGGCTAGACAGCAGCAGTGAGATATTGAATCTCTTTTCTAAACAGCACCATACTGCCATGATTAAAAACTCAAGTTACTGCATTTTTAAAGGCTCAAACCAACTCGAATTTGAAACACACTAACACTTCTCTGTTCTGGCACTAGCACCAAGAGGGGGGAAAAATCAAGACCCAGAATACTGTCCTAATTTCTGGCACATAGAAACACATCTCTGTTACTCTACAAAATGAAAGTATTGCAAACTTTTCACCAATATGTGACAATGTTCACAGCCGTAATATTTTTTTCAACTTTTACACTAGTATTTTATAATAAAACACCCTCAGAATGGAAAGGAAGGTGGGAGCTGGAAGGAGGGAGGGGAAGATATTGCAGAATATGACCATTATTTTCATAAAGGAATCTCTAATTTCCAAAAGACCTTACTTGGTAAGTTCTTCTTCCTATTTCCCCACCCCCCACCCCCCATCTCCACTGTTTTCTCTCCTCTTTGGCCTGGGAACTAAACACGCACAAACGTCCCGGGGGCTCTAAGGCATCTCCCGAGGGACCCCACGGAGAGAAGAGGGAACTGGCTGAGCAGCTTCGTGCCACCATTTCAGGCGCTCCTGCCAACCCCAGGACGGTGGCAGGAAGGGTTAAGGAGGGAGGGGACCCGAGGGCCGGGCGCGGAGGGAAGAAGTCCCTCCTGCTGGGGGGTGAATCATCTCCTCTCACCCAAGTATCAGCCTCCAACTTACTGGGTGGGTGTAGACGAGGGAGAAGGGAGGAAGGAAGGCGGAAAGAGGAGGATGGGGCGGGGAGCACACAACCGGTTTCCCTTTTTAAAGTTTCTTGCAGTTCCACATTGACACCGGCGCTTCTGGGGGGACTGAGCACTCCCTCCCCAACCCCCCGCGACTCTAAGTCCAAGGTCAACTTCTCTGGGGATGGAGACGAGAGGGGGGAAGAAGCCAAGGAAGGGGGAGGGGGTTCCCAGTAAGGCAAACGGGACGGGGCCGCTGCGGGCTGGGGGAGGAGGCCAGCGGAGAGCGGCCCCTGGAAGCCGCGGGACCAGGAGAGGGCCCTCCTCGGGCAGCCCGGGAGGGAGGAACCGGACGGGACGGGACTGGACGGGACGGCCGGCGGACTCGGGAGGCGGGCGGCGCTGCCCCCGGGAGCGCCGGGCTCCGCGCCTCGCGCGTGCCCTCCCGGGGCTCTGGGGCCGGGCAGGAAGCGAGCCCCGGGCCCCCGCCTCCTCTCCCCAGTCTCTCCTCTCCGCTGCCCCGGGCCGCCCGCTACTTACCCAGGGAGCAGGTAAGAAGCGCCAGCACCGCCCGGACACCGAGCGGGCGGCGAGCGAGCGGCCGCATCCCCGCGCCGGGAGCCGCGCTCTCCTGCAGCCTGCGGGGCCGGAGTGTGCGGACAGGGGCACGCGGGACCGAGCCCGAGCGCAGCGGCGGTGGCCGTGGCCGTGGCCGCTGCTACAGCTACTGCCGCCGCCGCTAAGGCTGCCGCTGAGCCGTCTCCGCCCGCTCGCCGCCTCCTCCCGGCCGAGTCTGGACGCGCCCTCTAGCGGCAGGCAGCGGGACGGCGTCCCTCCTGCGTCCCCCAACTCCTGGCCAGCGGCTCGGGGCCGCCGCGGCGACGGGGCGCCCCAGGACGGGGCCGGAAGGCTGGGGACCCGAGGGTTCCCTCCCGCTAGCTTCTTAACCCCTTCTTGCCCCGGCCGTGCTCTCCGCGGCCGCTCCGGGGTCTCCAGGCGGGCCAGCTTCTACTTGGTCCTCACGTGCGCGCAGCCCCTCTCCCTGCCCTCTTGCCCGGCCCGCTCTCTCCGGTGCTAACCGAACAGCTCCCCTTCTTACCCCGGATGTGGCCGCGGGGTGGGGGGCGGCGGGGAGAGAAGGGGAAGGGGGCCGGGGAGGGGGGATCGCTTCTCTGCTGCCGAGAATCAGCCACTCCACTCGCGGGTCTGCCGGCCCAAGGGCTCTGCTGTGCGTTAGGGACTTGGAATCGGCTCAGCTGATTCACTCACTGCCTGCTCGCTGGGGTTGTACTTCTGCTGTTTTAGAAAGAATCTGAAACTATTTTAAAAATTTTAAATCCTAAAATGTTCTATCTATTTTTAGTACCGATGTAATTTTTAAACATACATTCTAATAGGGGCAAATTTGCCATTTTCAAAGCATTTTAGAAAGATTGGGTAAATAGGTATTTTTCATTTAAAAATTAGAGGCATCGATTAGTTAAGTGACTTATTGAAAGCTCATTCTGAAAATCAGCACAACAATAATAATAACTGGCATTTATACAGTGCTTATGGTTTGCAAAGCACTTTACAAATATCATTCCTTTGATCTTCGCAATAAATGCTATTATCTCTTTTTTACAGACAAGGAAGCTGAGGAAGACAGAGGTTAAGTGACTTGTCCAAGGTCACACCGTAGTGTCAGAGGTAGGATTGTAGCCCAGGCCTTCCAGATTCCAAGTCCCACTCTCTCTGTACTACATTACCAGAACAAAGAAAGGAAATACGGTAACCCCAAGATTCAACTTTAACCATACACTCTATGAAATCTTTTGTGGAAGAGAACTGAAGAGATACCACTCTCAGATATGATTGTATTATTACATTATTGTGCATAATAAACATGAGAATACAAATAATATAATCATAGTAAATGGAAAATAGCTATAGGTGAAAACTGTGGGAGCTAGACTAACCATTCTTTCAGGCCCAAAATACTGAACTTGATAAAGTCTCTCTCATCTCACTGTGCTCTATCAAATAATTCGGTTCTACTGGAGCAAGCAGGTTATTTTTCCACTGAGGAGGGAGGTACTTTTTAGTCACTGCCCCTTCAAAGACCTGCTCTCTCTGGCCCCAGTGAAGACTATAGGAACAAAACCTTTTTCTGAGCTGGCTACACACACTGTATCCATGTGAGGTTCTTCAGGACCTAGGCAACCAAACACCTTCACATAGGTAGGAGAGGGGAGAAGTAATGTTTAAACTGGGAGCAGCAAGTCTCCCTTTGAAAATAAGATTCTCTCCTACCAAAGGGCACTAGCTGAACCTACAATGATTTAGGATTATGACCATAGGTTCCCTAGTTACTGATTAAATAAATCAAAATTCAGATTCATAAAAAACTGAACAAATGAATGCAAAAAAGAGTTGTTCTCTGCCAAGTCCCTTCATCTACTGCATTTGTAGTTTTGTTATAGCTTAATTATTTTCAAATGAAATTTCAACTTCTTTGCCTGGAATTCAAGATCCTAAAAAACATGGTGCCACCCTACTTTTCCAGCCTTATTCACATTACTGACTTGTATATACTCTACATTTCAACCAAACTGGATGACTTTCTGCCCTCCAAACATGCATCATGCTCCCACATCTTCTGGATGTTTTATATGCCTGAAATTCTAGCTTTCTCTCTTCATCTAAAGAGATAAAGACATCCCTGACATCCTTCTTATAAATCCCATATCAGGTGCCATCTCTTCCAGAAACTTTCCCAGACTTCTCCTGTAGATTAAGAACCTTCCCACTTAGACCTCCTAGTCACATTCATAGTGTAACTCAATCAAATCATGATACCTATATTAATGTCTTACTACTTGCTAGATTGAAAGTTTCTTGAGGACGGGGGACATCTCTCAAATTTTGTACCTAGAATAGTGCTCCACATACAATAGGTATTTAACTAATGTTTATTATTTGATATTGGTGGATATAAAATATTTAAGCAGAATTAGAAATAAAGAGTACTGAATTTGGCTATCTGTTAGCATTTTTCAGCTATCTAACATTTCAAGTAACCAATTGCCTATTGGTATTAATTAATATTTCTGGTAATAGAGTGATAGTATCTACTAGAATATGGAAAAATGGGTCTTGAAGATAACTAAAAGACAGAGCCATTTTGTTTAAATAATAAACTTATCCTTGTATTCCTTCTTTCTATTTCAGACATAGATAAATGGCATGTTACAGAGTTCTATACCTTGGGAGAAAGCCTATTAGTTATCACTATTACTCTAAATCATAAGATAAATGGCTTTTCTGGGAGTTCTCCTTTCTGTGAACAAGTTTTAGAGTGCTTACTGGAATGAAGAATGTTCATTAAGATACATATAGATTCCATGACAAAGAGCTCCAAGAATCCTCTGGTTTTAGTCCTTTTTTTGCTACTTGCACAAAATTAGCCCCCTTAATACCAAGGAACATTATAGCCCATTTGGGGAATCAAAAGGATTCTTGCTTATACCCCTTCACCAGCAAGCAGAAGGGTCAAGGGAAAGTGTCAGAAAACTTCTAAACAACGTTCACTATTCTGAGTCAGGAAACCTGCCTGGTTCCTCACACTACAATGGGATACTAGGAAGAAATTCAATTCAACACATTGTTGTTGCTGTTGTTGTGTTTGTCCTTTGTTCTTGAAGAGCACCATGAAAACAAGATGATGACATGCCTTGCAGTTGAGTTTGATTTGAGGAAGGGAGGGCTGTGAAAGGTCGCCAACCTCACTTTCTTCTCCTGAGTCATCTGGGTCCAAGTGGCATGATACTCATCAGGATGACTGGAGATGGCCCAGGATGCAATGTGAGACCAACTCCACATAGTATGCTACTAGGGGAGCAGTGAGCTGCAGCAGCATGCTCAGGCTAATCCTCTAACCCTATCAAGGAGTGACTGAATCCATTTCTGACTATTGGTGCGTTGGCCAGGAATCCTGAAGATCCCAGGATGGTCGTGCAGAGAGGAACCCAGGGAAGAGCACTTCCACTCATTCCAGTGGTCCTCGCCTTCTCCTTTGACCATCCCCTGATGCCCAAAAGATCCCAAGAACCCAGTTTGGCCAAGAATAGTGAGTGAATGATCATGAATAAAATGAAACCAATAATGGCCAAGACCATGCAAGTTGATATATCAAACAAGTTAGGAAAAATTGATGGCTAGAGTACTGCCTTGTTGGTCTGGGATTTCATCTTAGGTGAAAAAGGGGGAAGACACTTGGAGAAAAATTACTAAGATAGCTAATAAGAGGGTAATTCAACACTTATTAAGCATCTACTAGATAGATATAAGGCACTACCTAAGCAATGAGTATTCAAAGATGGAAAATAACAGTACCTGACCTCAAGGAGTAGATTATCTCACAAAAACATCCTTTGAATTGCAAGCTTGCAATAGTCTACACTAATCCAAGTTTCTTTCAATTTTTTTTCCTTTTTAGCACCCTTCTAACATGGTAACAGCCCTGCTGTAAATCTACCAGAAGCTCAGCTCCAAACTGTAACTTTCAATCTGAAGAAGCTGAAGTTTATCATTAGAGCCCCTGAAGATGAATTAGGACCTCAACAATCATCAACTCAAAAACAGATTTCAGGCAAAATATAGTGAAGACACGCTGCTAAGCATTACAAATAATAAGATAAAAAGTAGAATGGTTCCTGCCTTCAAGCAGCTATTTATAATAGAGAAATTCTTTTGTCACTTAGGACTGGCCAATAAGGACATAGGCCCTTAAGTATGTACCATATGCTTTACCTAGTATCACTGTAAAAATTTGACTATACTGCCTCTAGAGGTGTGTGATAGAAAGGCAGCCCTTCAATTCAGAGCATCCACAGGTATTCATAACTATTTACTGTTGGGTTACTTTGAGGAGACAAAAAGCCTTGGAACTGGGTGTGCATATAAAAGGTTATAGAGGGAAAAATCTCCCTCTTTTTCAGAGAGGTAAACAGGTAAGAACTATGGTAAATCTCCAGGTGGAGAAAGAGGTAGCAAGCCCTGCTGCTGGGTGCCACAGCTCCACATCTGGGTCTCCATGAAGCCATGGCCACTTCAGTTTTCCACTTTATGTCTAGTCTCTCCTGATCTTAGGTGAATGAGTATTAAAGATAGGACAGACTAGATTACAATTTTGTGAATTTCAAAATGTAAACTGCAGTTGGAGTCCATTGCCTGTCAGCAGCCACAGCAACCACGGTGGGTGAGGGGGTCAGCCCTGGGAAAGAGACTTGTTTGACCTTGCCTGGAAGTGAATTGATTTAGCAGTTGAGACAGTGTGTCTTGTAAGCAAAGGAGCAAATCATTTATCAGCTCTGCCACAACCAGAAATGAATATTGGGGTTTAGGGTAGGGACAGAGGAATAAGAAAATGGTTTATAGTGACCACTTTACATTTGATCCTGCTCACCCAGGGACCAAGTGGGCATGTAGAAGAGTAAGCCCAGAGTCTGTGTTACACTTTGGGTCTTAAGAATGCTGTACACAGCTCAAGTTTTGTTGCTTTGGGTGTTGTGGGTGTTTAGCAGTCTACACAAAGTGTGCTGTGTTATTAGTGATATTCCTAATCAGTAGTTATTTTTACAAAAACAGCTTTTAAGAAAATAGCTTCTATACCTGGATTCTTGGTTTAAAACTTTAAAACTAATTGGCAATAAACTTGTTAATTTGCAAAGAATGTTTCCTAGAGGAATTTCATGTGCTTTCATGCTTTAACAAAGTTATACTTGTATTTAACTATCATCTTCCCTCTTCTCCTACTACTTCTACTACTAATAATAGCTAACATTTATACAGTGCCTATTATGGGCCAGTCATCATGCTAAGTGCTTTACAAATGTGATTCATTTGATCCTCACAACAACCCTGAGTGTTGCTATTATTTCCATTTTACAGATGAGGAAACTGAGGCAAGCAGAATTTAAGTTTCTTTTCCAGGGTCACATAGATAGTAAGTGTCTGAGGCCAGATTTGAACTCGGATCTTCCTGACTCTAAGCCCAACGCTCTATTCACTGTACCAATCTCCATACCACCTAGCTGTTTATCATTTAATGTCTCTCTGCCTCAATCTCCCTATCTGTAAAATGGAAATAATAATACCTACCTCTCAGGGCTGTTGTTAGAATCAAATGAGTTATTTGTAAAGTATTTTGCAAACTTTAAAGTTCTCTATAAATGCTAACAATAAAAGTCTTAATAACCTGCAAAAATGAAAAAGTTTGGAAGGGTAACATGATAAACCAGTAATAAATATTAGTCTTAGCATGACTTAATTAGAGATCTTAGCGTGAAGACACCTACCTGACCAGTTGAGGTTGCTAGAATGAGGATTGGTGAAGGTAAAAAGGGAGAAAAAACAGATTTTATGACTATAAGGGAAGACAATTCCCACAAATACATATGAAAATAAGACTCGTTTATAGGCGTAGTTCATAGCTGTGGAATACTCAAGTAGGGATCACCAAGAAGCCAGGACAGTATGAGATCCCTAGATGCCTCGAAAGGATAAGGAAGCCAAAACAGGAATCATTTCAGTTATACTTTGCTGGAGCCAGGATAGTTCTAATACAACTAAAATGCCAAACAACACCAAATTTGCTATCAGTAGATAAACATTTATTAAGCACATACTATGTGCCAAGCACTGAGTCAAACATTTGGGATACAAAAAGAAGCAAAAGACAGTCCCTGACCCCAAGGAGCTCAGAATCTAATGGGACAGACAAAAAGGAAAGAAATACACACAAACTAGCTATATACAAGGTAAATAGGAAATAATTAACGAAGTGCTTTTTTTATGACAGTCTTTGAGGTAGATATGTAGAAGTTATTACCACTTTACGATGAAAACACTGAGGCTGAGGTAACTGACCCATGATCACATAGCTAGAATGTGTCAGAGCTAAGATTTGTACCCAGGTCTTCTGATGCAGAATGCAGAGCTCTTTCCACTTAAACATCTTCTTTCATGTAAACATTCTAGTTTGTATTTGTGCATATATTTGTATTTATTTAGAGCAGACCAAATAACCTGTACTTGACCATGGTTAGGGATTTTAATTAACTGATGGGAGCCATAACAGGGACTTCAGGAAAAGGCTATACATAGGTAATTTTTAAGAAAAACAATCTTGACAAGTAAAATCATCAGTCTTCTCATACTAGGGGACTTCCACATATATATTAACTCTCCTCTAACACCCCAGCCACTCATTTCCTCAATATGCTCACTTCCCATGACCCACTCCTCCACTTCACCTCAACCACACACAAAGATGGCCATAGCCTTGATCTACAGTTCATTACTCCAAAGCAATCAAGAAAACAGATTATTCTTCACATACAACTTACCTTTTCTCATTCTGAGCCATTACCTCAGGAGCAAAACAGGGTCTCATTTAAAGTGTCTAGACCATCCTGCAGAGGAATAGCAGAGGCAGAAAAACCAGACCAAAGAGGAGTCTACAATTCTGCCACTTTAAACCAATAGAACTTTTCAGCTGGTTGATGGGGTAGAATCTACCCCATCGAGTCTGCCTTTGCACAGACCCAAAGAAACTTGCAGAGTTTAGACTGAGGGGCCAGCAATCAGACTTTGCCCTGCACCCACCCTTTCAGGAGCACTGAAAACTTGCAAATCCCCAGCCAGTCTCTGAGACCTTGGAATAACAACACCCGATATCCCTAGAAAGTCAAAACAGGAATTTTTTCTCCAGAAGTGTGTTAGAGCACAGCCCTAACATGAAGTCTAAAGTCAGGAATTAGATTGGAAGAATGGGTAAACAAAAATGAACCATATCATGATAAGCTCTTATGGTGGGTGGCGGGGATGCCCAAGACAAGTTCAGAAAAGAGTAACTCCCAAACATCCACAAGCAATGCCTGAAAGAAAAACACAGCTTGAACACAAGCTGAACTAGAATTTCTAGAAGACATAAAGCTAGAGTTAAAGAATCTTTTTACATATGGGATGAGTGTCTTGAAGAAAAAATTGGGGGGAGGGGGGAATGAGAGCTATGGAAGAAAGAACTGGAAAGGGAATTAACAGTTTGGCCCAAGAGCTATAAAATCTCGCTTATGCAACAAAC
The DNA here is from genome assembly GCF_028372415.1 of Notamacropus eugenii. Lineage (NCBI taxonomy): Eukaryota > Metazoa > Chordata > Mammalia > Diprotodontia > Macropodidae > Notamacropus > Notamacropus eugenii. The sequence continues at coordinate 200,035,917 of NC_092876.1, read as the reverse complement.
TCTCTGAAAATTCTAATGGACCAAATAGAAGTCAATGACCCCATGAGGCAACAAGAAATATTAAAATAAAGTCAAAAGACTGGAGGAGAAACAGAAGAAAATGTATCTCATAGCGAAAATAGCTGACCTGGAGAAAAAAAAATTAAGAATCACTGGATTCTCTAAACAATATGACCCAAAAAAAGAGCCTAGATATCCTACTTAAGGCAAAGGATATAGGCTTACAGGCAAGAATAACTTACTCAGCAAAACTAAGTTTAATATTGCAGAGGAGGAAAAATGAACCTTTAATGAAAGAGGACTTTGAAGTATTACTGATGAAAAGACTAGAGCAGTCGAAAAATTTTGAAATTCAAACCCAGGAGTGAAGAGAAGTAAAAAGGTAACTATGAATTAAGAAACAATGATAAAGGACTAAACAAGGATAAAGTGCTTACATTGAAATATGGGGAGATCATACCTGTCCCCTCTGAACACTATCATCTTCTGGGTTCACAGGAGTCCAGTTAGACAAGGTCTGGGAATGGTTCTGTTGTGTCTTGATGGTCTTGATAATAGAAAGAGAAGGGAAGAGGAATGCATTGGTGGGGGTGGGAGGAGGGACAAAGAAGGTTAGGTAAAATTAGCTCACATAATCTGGGTGCATAAGTAGATATCTATACGAAGACAGAAGCGGAGGAGGTGGGGAGGAATGGGTAGCACTTAAATGGGAGGGAAAGGGGAGAAGTGGGGAGGAAGAATTAGAGCAAGGGTAGTTTAAGGGATGAATTAGTCCTAAACAAAACAAACTCTAAGAATGTACAAAAAATATTTTAAACTCTGAGGTGGTGAAGAATGGGAATCTGAGGGAGTGCTCACAAACTGGGGAATGGAAGAACAATTATGATTTATATATTGTCAACAGGCAATCACAATGTCACAAGACTTACGTGAAAACCAGGTTCATTACAAAAGAAATGAATATGTATGTAGAACCCAAAGGGTTCCCAGTGTTTATAGAAGCTTACATTTTTTATACTAGCAGGAAAAAGGGAAATATACCAGGAAGTGGCATGACATGGGAGGGGAATGGTGACTCAAAAGTGGGAAAAAAGACAAGACCATTCCCTATGAGGAGGAGCAAGGTAATGGCAAAAGTCTCTATCCTTTGTCCTTGGGAACTGTAGAGGTGAGCAACTATGGCCTCAAGGCCACATCTGGCCTTCTAGGTCCTCAAGTGTGGTCCTTTGACTGAATCCAAACTTCACAGAACAAATCCCCTTAATAAAAAGATTTGTTCTGTAAAACTTGGACTCAGTCAAAAGGCTATAGCCAAGGACCTAGAAGGCCACATGTGGCCTCAAGGCTGCAGGTTCCCTACTCCTATATGAAGATAGAAGGGTCTGCCTGCTTGCAAAGGACCCCAGCAGCACAAGCATTATCCCGGACTGGCATAGACTGGCTGGTGCCTGTCTTGTCTCCCAAGGACACAGAGGCAGTCCAGCTTGGAATGGAACAACATATTATGTCAGCTCAGGGAGGGGCTTTGTCCTTGAGGGCCTCCTTGCATGTTCCAGGTTCGGTGTTTCTGGAAAATCAAAAAAATATGTGATGCCATTGCTTAGAGAAATGCAAATTAAAGCAACTCTGAGGTACCACCTCACACCTATCAGATTGGCTAATATGACAAAAAAAGGGAAATGATAAATGTTGGACAAGATGTGGGAAAATTGGAACATAATGCATTGCTGGTGGAGTTGTGAACTGATCCAACTATTCTGGAGAGCAATTTGGAACTACACCCAAAGGGCTATCAAACTGTGTATACCCTCTGACCTAGCAATACCATTTCTAAGTTTATATCCCACCTTCTCATACAGAGGTGAAGGAATGAGAATGCAGAATGAGAGAAAAAAAATTTTGGACACAACTAATGTGGAAATTTGTTTTGATTATAAATGTCTACAATTTTTTTTCACGTTCTTAGTTAGGAATGGTTGGGGCAGGAGGGTGAAAAAACAGGTCTTGGCTAATTAAAACAAATAAGATAGTATTTTTTAAGAGATTATCCCTGCTCTTAAGGAATTTTCATTCTAATAGAGACAATTCATATTGTCATATGGTCATGGAGACCAAGGAGAGATGTTTAGTTTTGGGAAATCACCAGTCCTTTAATAGGGAGCTTGACAAAAAATGTACAGATTAGAGTTAGAAAGCAGTAACGGTCCAGAGTGGAACAGGCAAAGGGCAAGAAAATGGCCATGAAGAAAGCTAGACAATGGGTCATGTGATACGCTCATCAATCAAGACAGCATAGACCTTTAAGATGTTCCAGAGCTGAGTAGTCACCCACACGGTCTCTGGTCCAGGTCTGCACATCCAAGGAGAAAACTGGGCTGTACAAAAATGAGGCATGTAAATCTCCAGCATGGAAAATAACAGAACGGGGGTGTAGGTATGTGTGTATAGCCAAGAAAGTCTCAGGCTAGTGGTTTTAGGGAGGCTTTAAATAGATGAAGAGTAGTAGATTTTTAAAAAGCTCATACTGCAGGTAAAGCAATGCACTTATATATCTACGTAGGAATACTGGAGGTAAAGGGGTGCATTTATATATCTATGTAGGGATAAAAGAGGGATTAAAGGAAGAATATGATGACAGAATGAAGGCAGGACTGCTCAGTTTTTATTTTCTTCTGTTTTCCCTGCCAAGGAGAATGATCTTAGTCGGGGAGACAGCAAATAGGCAATTAAAACCTAAGATTAGTGAGAGACTAATAGAGCATCCAGCAGATCCTGGCAAGTTCAATCACGAGGCCCAATTGAACTACATTCTAAGGTACCAAAAATACTGAGCAATATGATTGCTGGGTGACTGTTCCAAATCCGTGGAGATCAAGAAAAGTGCTACAGGACTGAACAGCAACTGTCCTGATTTTTTAAAAGGGAATAAAAGTGCCATTTTCAAACTATATGTAGACTATTGAGTTTGATCCCAATTTTAGGATATTTTAAAGACGTTTAGTAAACATAATGTGCAATCTAGACTTCCTTGTGTTCTCAATCAGCAACCTTTTCTTATGTCTTATTTTTGAAGACTGATGACTTCTGCACTAGGTTTTTCTCTTATCTAGTATTTCCCTGTTAAGCCATTCTGAAGGTTCTTGCTGTTATTATTATTTCTGGGTATCCCATAGAATTTATGGTCTTATGGTGTTTGTTTTTTTAGGGTTTCTAGGTTGCATTCCGATAATGTATTTACTCCAAGTATTGCATTCTTTTATAGTTTGTTATTCATTCCCACCCCCACCTTACGTCCCTATCTCACCCAAGCTGGAAGTTCAGTGGTCACAAAAGGCCCACTTCAAATGGCCATCACATATGGAAGCTTTAATCTGCTTTTCTGACCTGGGTTGGGTTGCCCCCTACTTAGCTAACACAGTGGCCCTCTGCTCCCTAGGGCTCACCATATGAGTGATATACTTAGTGCAAATACCCAATTGGTTTAAAGCCCTACTACAGCTCTCAATTACCGAACTTGTTTGATCCACAAGACTCAGCCCCTCTAGTAGGAGAGATTAAAAGATGTACCACAACACGGTATCCCACCCTCCTTTAAAAAAAAAAAAATCAGCTTATTTTACTATTTGTGGGTTAGGCTTATCCCCAGATTTTATCTGCATTCTTGCCTTTCACCTTTTACACTGACAGAGACTGAGACTAATTGGTTTTCTATAAGATTTCTACATTGTTTAGCCCTTCTCCTATCCACTGCTATGGGGCTTTCTCCTCTACAGAGTATTAGTGGTGAGTCATTTCAATGATCTTAAGTTGGGGTGTTAGAATATCTGGATGAATCCCTGCTTTGTAGAAACTTCCAAGAGAAAAGAAAATAACAGCTAAGAGGATAGGGTTTGGAAGTTATGCTGAGAACCATTTATTCCACCAACTTGCAGTACCTAGGAAAAAAGCAGGAATGATCACAAGAGTCAGAACGGCCTCATCAAAAACAGGTCATAGCAGACTTTTTTTTGACAAAGTTATTAAACTGATGAATCAGGGCGAAGCTATAATAGTTTGCCTACATTTTAACAAAGTTTGAAAAAAAATTTCCTGCAATACTTGTAAGAAAAGACAGTCAAATGACCTCTAGCTAGTTAATCTATAAGGTAGGTAATGATTGAATTGCCAAACTCCCAAAATATATTGTATTAATAACTTTTTATCAACTTGGAAAGAAATCTCTAACATAAGGTCCCAGAGTCTGTCTTGGCCCTGTTCTGCTAAATGTGTTTTGTTCCAAGGACTTGGATAAAAGCATGCTGTTGGTTATTAAATATGTAGATGACACAAAGTTTAAAAGGAGAGTCAATGCAAATAAAACACAAGATGCAAGAAGATCTCCATGGACTAAAATACTAGTGCTAATCCCATAACATGAAATTGAATATAGATAAATACAAGGTTTTAATGCTTGGTTTCAAAAAAAAGCTACTTCAGAAATAGAAATTAAGGCTAGATAGTGGTCAATTAACAATTGGAGATTTTGATTTAGACAGGCCAAGTATGGGGGGGGGGGGGGAGAGGAGGGCAGGGTGATCATTCTGCTGTATTTGTTCTGGCCAGATCACATCTGGAGTATTGTTTTCAGTTCTGAATGCCACACAAGAGCTAAACCCATGGGAGTCGAGATTACCAAGAAAAGGTGGAGGACCTGGAACAGAACCTTAGAGAGGGGATGTATATCCTGGAGAGAAAATGCTTAAGCAAAAGGACACTAAAGCGTTAGGTCTTTATGTTTATGTCAACTGCCTGCCCAATAATCTTCAGTATCCTGTCATTATTACTTCTACCATAAAGTAGACTTCTCAATCTAAAATTTAAAACTTATCTACAGTTTAGCTCTAACCTCCTTCCCAAACTTATTTTTGCTCTCCCCCTTATGAACTCTATGTTCCAGCTTAGCTATCCTACTGTTACATAAAATTCATATTTGTATCTTTACACAAGCAGTCCCTCATAACCTTCTTACTTCTAAACTCTGAATCAATATTTTTTTCAAGGTTCAACTCAGATTCTCAGATACTCAAGAGCTATGTCCCAATAATGAGATCTGTAAAGTGGTAACGTGGCCTAAATTCACACTATTGGACTTTATAATCATGTAAAATAGGTAAGTGCTTCTAGCCCAATGGAAATGTGCAATGAAATCTTTAAAAATAAGTTTTTTAATCTCTTTACTAACCTAATAATAGCAAAGAGTAAGAAAAATGTATTTCTGATTTGAGCTTATGACAATGGAATAATCAAAATTTTTAAATTACTGATTATAGCTAAAGATAAGCCTACAATAATGATATGACAAAAATATCTTTATTCTTGTTTAATATATTTTAGCAGGGTAGGCTGAACTGTCTTTTTCTTTAAGTCCTCATACATATGCTGGTAAGTACAGAGAGCTTTATCCACATCTTGGCGAATCTGTATGCTTCGACTGACATTAGGATCAGCATTCATGATTTTTTGCTTCATGACTTCTACAGCTTGAAAGATATCTTCAAATTCCTTGAGAGTGAAATCCTTCATTTGCACATCATCTGATTCTTTGGCAACATTGTTGGCTTCTTCAAATGCTTGTTGTTGTTCTAGATGTAGATCATTATCAGCCAATTCTTCTGAATGTGAAATGAGCAATTTTTGGACATCACCATTTTCCAGTTCATCAAAACCAAGCTTTCTTCCAATGTTTGTTATTTCTTCGATAACAGTCTGTTTTTGAGGGGGGAAACCCTCAAAATTACCATTTGTAGAGTGTGGCAAAATGTGCTTCCACACCGTGGTATCCTCCTCTGCTCGGGCAGCCTCTCTGGTGATTTTAGCATTATGCAACTGAAGTCGATTTTTAAAGCGATTAAACCAACCAACGCTTGCAGCAAAAGTTTCTTCACTGTCCATTTCATTTCCATTTTCTTTGACTGCCTTAAATAAACTTGAAGCTTTTGTTTGAATAGCCGCTCTGGTAAGAGGAATGCATTTTTGATTGCAATCTTCAATCCATACAGCTAACAGACGCTCCATTTCTATCATTGTAATACTTCTGTTTCTCGTAGTTGTTTGCAAACCACAAAAAGTTGATGCAACTTTGCCTTTTTTTTTAATTTCACCTGCATGTTTTATAATATTCCGTACTGTAGATTCAGGCATTCCTATATCTCTTCCTATTTTAGAGTTACTATGACCACGTTCATGCCGTTCGATTACATCAAATTTTTGTTCTAATGTAATAACAAGTCTCTTCTTTTTTGTGTTGGCAGTGTTGCCATCTGAAGTATTTTTGCTTTTGTCCATTTTATTAAGGGTTCTTTTTTGAAAAATGAACAAAACTGTTGATTATGATATGCAATGGCACATCACATCTATACTCAATGAAAGGCAAGTACAGACTGATGATTTAGTGGCATTTTAATAACACTGACTAGCTCCCACGTGTCACATTAATTGAATTTTTGCTTGCATTAAATGCAACCTCATACCATTTTAGAACTCACACTAAAGGAATTCTGCAATATGCAAACACATGTTCATTACAATCTAGTTATTAGTTCCTTCTCACTCGAGGTCTTCAAGCAAAAGCTGGATGAGCACTTCTCCGGGATGTTTTCGAAAGTTGAGATATGGGCTGAATCATAGATGTTCTGAAGTTCCTAGGAGGTAAAAGCAAATAGAAAAAGATAAATGTAAAAAAAAAAAAGGCTTCTTTGATCTTTATGGCTTCAATTATTTTCCTATTACTATGCTAGTGATATAGTTAACTAGTACATATACAAGGTCCATGTTAGATGTGCCATGCATTTACCAGTCACATATGCTAGTACCTAGCTATGACTGCCATATGCATATTTAGCTGTGACTGCCAAGACCCCCAGATTGGTTCCTCTCAAAATTAAGAGCTTAGTAGAATACCTGGCACACAGTAGGTCCTTAATAAATGTTTACTGCTGTTGACTGACTGAAAATTAAAACAGCCAGTTGTCCCTCTACAGAACCAATCTGTTTCAAGGAGCAGTCTGGGGTCATTTACAGGATTTCCAAAATGCATGCAAATGTAACTGGCATAAAAGATACCATCAAGTAAATGTACAATGTAAGAAGCAAGTGCTTACTAACAAGAGAAAGAAATAAAAATTTTGAAAAATGGACAATCTGAATGTAAATAACACAAGAACCCATAGGAAAAAAGATCCGGACAAATACTACTAGGACATCAGGGAGACCATGAATCCTGGGGTTTAGGGGGAAGTCACATACTGGATTAGGTAGGGATGGGCTGTGATCTAAACTAATGACATATAGACCCAATAAAATTATAGAACCACTTAATTATGAAAGTATACCACTGCATCACACTCTGAAAATGTAGCCATATGCCAAAACAGTACACTAAACAAATCCACAATGTTATAAAATATCATTACTGAAGGGACTATCAGAAGAATTCAATTTACTTTAGCAAGCAAATATTCCAAAATGTCAGGACAGACACTAAGCTTGAGTTTTAAGAATATCTGAGCACAAACAATTATATCCATAAAAAGCAGTTCTTACATGTATGATACCACATGCTTCTTCTGTAATTCTAGTAGGCTTTCAAATACTGATCATGAGTTGATAATCTGAGGAAGTACACATGTGTATACTTCAAAATTGTCATACACAAATAGCACATTGTCTCTCATACCCTATCTGTGTTCTCTCCCATGCTGTTATACTTGCCCTGTCTTTGGGGACTGCCTCTCCCCATACTTCTCTTTCATCCTAGGTCCCATCGTCTTCAGAACTAGAGTGATTTTGTAGTATCTGTAGCAGAGTGGGGGCGGGGGTTGGGGGGAGGGATGGAAAGGTAGTCTTGGGCATATTATATGGAGACCAGTCTCCAAAATTTACAAGGATTTGAGGATGCTTCTCCAACCAACTTAGTCTAGGTACCCTACTTTCAACAATCTCATGTAAAGTATAATTTCACCTAATTTCATTAATTAGTTCCCTTAAACCTGACTTTAGCTGAAGCAACCAAATGCATAGAATTGTAATCAAAACCTCCAATCCCTTTGTCCCCTTCAGTACTTCTCCAGGTCATCATCCCGGCAGGCTTACTTTTTTCTCCCTCCAATTTCAACCCAGAAGTTAGTCATTTCAACGCTATACTGACCCCCTCCCTGCTCCCCGACCCCGTCCGTTGCCCTCTTGTTCTCTCACCATTCATCTCTTGCCAAACCTTAGCCCTTTTCTACCCCCACCATTTGTAGCCTGCTTCTACATGAACTGCTGAATGAAAACACACCCTACCTACTAGACATGTTACAAATTCATATGATTTAGACACTTGGGCCCTCTCTGCAGCAAGACAGTGTTTTGATTGCTTCCAAACCTCTTCCCTTCTGAAGTCTACCACTCCTCTCCTTCCTTCAACTCTCCTAGCCAAGCATCTTATTTTTCTGAGAAAACTTCTGGGCATCTGGCATGAGCTTCTTCTTCTCCCACTGTCTTTGATGTCATCTTCCATTCTCTACTCTTTGACCCCAGTCTCTGACAAAGAGATGGCCCTTCTTATTTAGACTAACCAGACATGCATTTGACTCTGCCCCTCCTTATCTTCTCCATTAGACTCCACCCTCAATCATCCCCCCATTCTTCTCAAATCTTTAACCTCCACCTAGATGAAGGTTCCTTCCCGCTGTCTTAAAACATACCAAGTTTTTCCTTGACTTAAAAAAAACCTTTACTAGACATCACCTTCTCAAGCAAATTCCTTGGAAAAGCCATCTCCACTAGCTGCTTTTACTTCTCCTTAAATCTCTGTAACTCTGGTCCCCAACCTCATCGTTCAACTAAAATTGCTAACAATCAAATGTCAAATCTAATGGTCTTCTCTCAGTATTCAGCCTGCTCAGTAGCTGCATTTGGGTTTTCACAATACTACTCACTCTTGGTTCTCCTCCTACTTACCTGAGTGCTCCTCTGTCATCATCCATATCACACCTTTTAATTGTAAGTGTTTCCCCCTCAAATTCTATTCCAAGCTATCTTTTCTTTTCCCCCCATACTCTCTTTGGAAACCTCATCAGCTCTTAGGGATTTAACAAATGTTTCCATACGTATCAGGAGTGTGTGCACATCCGCATACTCACACACATAACCACATCCACACACCACATCCAGCCTGTCTCCCTTGAGCAGCTTTAATCCCTTATCATCAACTGCCTATTGGTCATTTTGGTCACTGGATACCCCCAGAACACATCTCAAATTCCACATGTTCAAAACTGAATTCATTACTTTCTTCCATAACTCTCTCCTTTTCAAAGTTCTGTATTTCTGTTGAAGGTACCACCATCTCTCCAATCTTTCAGGTTTGTAATCTCATTATATGTTTGACTCCCCCCTTCAGAGTCCTCCTGTTCCTTCATGGTACAATTAATGCACCATTTTCTGTATAAAGCCTTCTTCAATCCCTTTAACTCCTCCCAAACTACCTTTTATTTAAAACTACTTGTATTTATTTATTTACATGTATGCTGCATATATCCATATGTGCTTAATAAATGTCTTCTGAATGATTCTATACAAAGTTATACAATGGTGTGCAACTTACATGGGACAAGCAATAATTCTGATATGATTTTATTCTGTAACAGCAATGGCTCTGAGGGTGTATGCTTTACTGACACCTGGCTGAATCCAAATGTCTGATCTTGATCAGATGAAACCTGATTAACTTTTTTCCCCACCTTCACTTAGCTTTCTGTCAACTGAATGCTGGGTTTTGTGTCTCTCACACACACATATTTCTCTGATCTTTCCTTGGGATTTTAAAGACTAGACATTACTCCAAGTCAATGTGCGAAAGTTCTAACTCCCAAGGAGCCTCCTTTCATAATTTTAAAGACTGGCTGTTGATACGAGGAAGTCAGTATTTCAAGAATTATTCAAGCCCATAAAGATGAGGGATCAGTAAAGTACAAAAGAAAGTGCATCAGAAAAAAAAAAGTAACTGGCAAACTATAGCTGCAAAGCAGTCTAATTAAAACACATACTTCAGAGATATTAGGCACTTGGAAGAAGTTACTGATTTCTCCACAAAAGGCATAAGCATTTTGAAATCAGAAGAACAAGGAGATCAGCAAAATTTTATAACTGTCAACCCTTGCTATAAAGAAAAAAAAAACACTCCTCATAAGTTAGAAAATATAAAGTCTGGAGTATTGAAGACTGAAAAAATTTTTTACAGATGAAACTCACTTTTTCAATTAAGGCTATGCCAAAACTGTTGTCAGAAGTCCAGATGATTCTGGAAGATCATATGAGCATCTTCTTCAGACTATAAAACATCCACCTACAAATCTTCTAGGGATACAGCATCAAGTCCTGGAGTCAGGAAGACTCAACTTCATGAATTTAAATCTAGCCTCAGACACTAGCTGTGTGATCCTGGGCAACTGACTTAACCCTATTGGTCTGTCTGCCTCAGTCTTCTCATCTGTAAAATGAGTTGGAGAAGGAAATAACAAAATACTCCAGTATCTTTGCCAAGAAACCCCAAATGGGGTCACGAAAAGTGGAAGGACAACAACAAATTTTCTTTGGATTTTCTTTTTGCTTTAAAGGGGGTCTGCAAATCTTATCACCATTGAGATAATAAGGAATTTTAAAATCAACAAGCTATAATCAGTCCTAGACATCTATAGGAAGCCTTTCCTAAAATCTCTTAATTCTACTAGTGGTTTGTTTCTTATCTTGACTATGGCATGTTTCTACCTGTTTGCTTGTTGTCTCTCCTGTTAGACTGTACACTCCAAGAGGGCAGGGATTGTATTTTTTTTGCCTCTGTATTCCCAGCCCTCAAGACAGTGTCTGTGGCACACTGTGACCCTCAATGATTTTCCTTTCAGGAAAATGTTTGTCAAAGGTAAGCTTATCTTCCAACGTGATAAAAAAAGTGTGGCTTCCAGATGAAGAATTAAAGACTGCATCAAAATCTTGTGACCTCAATACCAAATTGTGTGAAATAAATGATTGCAAGTAGATATACTACATATTAAAAGTTTTAAAATGCGAATGGTTGTAAGGTTTATTCAATAAGTCAATAAATTTAATTGACTGTCCCAGTTTATTCCTACAACACTATAAATGAAACATTGTGTTTCTCAGTGATCAAAATTCAAATGACAGAAATTCAAAATTGTCCTTTAAAATGAATCTGAGACCGGTATGAGTAGGACTGCTGAGGCATGTATCCCTCATAAGAAGAGACCCAGAGGTGGGCTGTTTGGCATCCACAAAGAAGTGGATGGAGATAAATGGCTGGAGGAAAAGAAATTAACATGCTAGAAGCAGAGGCGGGGAAGAGGAGCTCTTTCATGCCCACAGAACCTGCCAAACCTGCAGTTAAGTAGAGATTAAGTTCTCAGTGAAGTTAAGGAGGAATGAAAGAAGATTGTCCACAGCTAGGAAAAGTATATTCCATCTAACTAAAGAAACAGAACACTGGAAAAAAGCAGCGAGTCCTGATATTTATATTGTAGAAACAGCACTGATTTGAGCTCAAAATCCTGGCTCTCCCACTTATTTAGCTCTGTGGCCTGGGGAAAATCATGTAATCTCCCATCAGACTCAGTTTCCTCATCAGTAAAATGGAATGGTAATACTTCTGCAACCTACAAAATGGGGCTATTATTAGTACAAAAGGGGAGTATATTTGATTAAAATTGAAGAATCCCTCCCCTGTTTACAGGCTGTTTATGGGAGTAGCAGAACCACTGGTCATTAACTTTAACCTTGTATAAATATGACTAAAAGTTGTTTGTTTTCTGTATTTCCAAGATTTTCCCCCGTTCTTTTCATTGTTCCAGCAAGTAACATAATGCTTATTTGTGAATGAAGCAATATTAATAGCTAGCATTTTATAGTGCTTTATGTTTTTTAAATCACTTTACAACTATATCATTTAATCCTCACAACAATCCTGGGGGGTATGTACTACTATTATCTCCATTTTGTAGATGGGAGAACCAAGGCAGACAGGGTTAAGTGATTTCCTCAGGGTCATACAGTCACCAAGTGTTTGAGACTGGATTTGGCTTGGGTAGTCCTGATTAGGTGTATATGATGTATTAGGACTCAGCTGGGCTGAGGATTGGTTTAAGGAAATTATTTTAAAATGACTTTAGTGTGGAACTCAATTGAATTATTTTATATTACAAACTTACTGTGTAATAATTCCTCCCAGGAAAACATAAGCTTCTTCAGGAAGAAGGAATTTTTTTGTTTTGTCTTTTACTTCCCTAGTTCCTCACATAGTGCCAAACATTTGATAGACTGAATTGGTTGATCTGGAAACTCTTAGGTGGGGCAAGCGGTCAGGGGTGAGGAGTTTGGACTAGCTGGTACTACAGGTACATAATCTATGAATTTATGAGCTAGGCTTTGAAGGAAAATTCTAGGTATGAGAATGACAAATAAAAGAATGGAGATGATGAAGGACAGTATGAGCAGGGGACAAATTTACTATAAAATAGAAGATGTAAAGGGAAATAACAAAAGATTAAATATATTTAACTGTGGAGAACCTTTTAAGAAGCCAGGGGCGGGTGAGAAAAGAACATTCCAAGTACAGGGTAGAGTTAGTAATAATAAAGGCCCAGAGATAAGCACTCCAAGATCCCAAGTGAGCCACAGCAAGTAAGCCAGTGTGGCTGGACTGTGCCTGTAGGAAGAGAAGGAAGTTAAGGAGAGAAAGAGGATAACAGTAGGACAATCAGGCAGGGAAAGGGGAGGAAATGGGATCAAGTGTACAAGTGGAAGGGTTGTCCTCGGCAAAGGCCAGGGAGGGAAGGAGAGAGAGAGAATGGGGGAGAGGAGAGGGTAAAGGGAGGGACAGAAAAAGGGAGGGGAAAGGAGGAGTGGAGAAAAGGACGGAAGGAAAAAGCAAGGGGAAGAAAGAGATAAAGAGGGAGGGAAGAAGAGGAGGAGGAAAGGAGGAGGGATGGAAACACACATTTCTCAAGCTCCCGCCAGGCGCCAGCCGCCGCACTCAGCGTCCAGGTAAGCACCTCCTTGGATCCTCCCAACATCTCCGGCAGGGAGGTGCCATCATTTTCATCTAACAGTTAAGGAAACCGCGGCCAACAACAACTGACCCGCCAGGGTCACACCGCTGTTCGGTCTTCCTGACTGCCAGCCCAGCGCTGCCTCCAGGAAGGGCATCTCTCATCCCAGGCTGGAGGGGTAGAGCGAACCCCTTAGAGTCCTAAGGTGGCTGGGGGCTCAGGGGCAAACAAACGAAAACCGACTCCACAACAACGCCCTTTAAGGGGCACTCGGTAGGGGCATCCTTTGGCTTTCACAAGACAAACACGAACCCGTCACGCGTTCCCGCCCTGCCCCTAACGTGCCCCAAAGAGCCAGCCAGTGGCACGAGGTCACCAGGGGAATTCAGACGCGCTCCCGCCCCCCCCCCCCAAAAAAAAAACCAAAGCAAAATTAAGCTCGAGGTGGGGGCTGAAGACGCGGGAGCACGGGAAGGGACGGGACCTCCTCCCGCTTCCCATCCCCCGCTTCCCAGCTTGGGCCGAGCGCGGGAGCCTAGGACGTGGGCCGGGTGTAACCTCAGCCTTCAGAGCCCGGCACGAGCGGTCCGAACGTAGGGCGACTTCCGCCCCGCCCCCGAGCCCCCGAGTCCCCGGGCCCCGCCACAACAACGGCCAGGGAAGGCGACCCTGGCTTTAGTCCGTCTGCCTAAGGATTGAGTTCGTGGGGTCCGTAATCCTTACAAACACCATGGCGTCCTCGGACCCAACCCACCTTCGGTCTGACCACGGGGGTAAGACCTTTCCTCCGACGCGCGAACGACTCACCTCGGAGGAGGAGCCGCTACGGAGCGCGAGCTCTGGGAAGCCATTTGCCTTACTTCCTGTCAGGGAGGAGAATGGGGAGCGGGGGAGGGACCGAGGGCGGGTCAGGCTTTTGTGTCCCAGGCCTATGGCAGACGGGCGACTTCTCCGCGGCCATGGCAACGGCTGTAAGTTGGGAGGAGGGGACGGCCGCCTATTGGTTAGAATCTTTCGAGAAGGCTCGAGAAGACGGAAGCGGAAGTGGCACGTGGTACGGGGAGGAGTGGGAGGGGAGCCGGCGGAGGCGCCGGAGAGTAAATGCCGCAGATTCTGGAAAGTTCTCACCAGGGAGCTACATAAAGCCGAGGAGGCCGGATTTCCCTTCTGTCTGGGCCGGTACCTCGGGGCGCGTGCGGCGAGATTAGGAGCGAAGGAAGCGCGTGCCAGCCAGCTAGACCGGCAGGCAGAGCGGGCTAACGGCAGGGGGCACGTCAGTCCTCCCTCTGTTCCCCCCACCCTGCCCGGCGCCGTGAGAAGGGTCTGTCAGAGCCTCCCAAGCTGAGCAGGCGCGAGAAGGCGGCGGCGGCAGCAGCGGCGGCAGAAGCAGCAGCAGCAGCAGCGGCAGCAGCGGCAGCAGCAGCAGCGGCGCCCGGGCGCACCCTGCGAGAAGCGGCGCTCCGGCAGTAGAAGGAAAAGGCAGCATCCGCAGCTCCAGCCATGTCGGTGGTGGGCCTGGACGTGGGCTCCCAGAGCTGCTACATCGCGGTGGCTCGGGCCGGGGGCATCGAGACCATCGCCAATGAGTTCAGCGACCGCTGCACCCCGTAAGTGTGTGTGCGCCCCAGGGGTGCCGCGACCGGTGGGGGGAGGGGGGGAAGCTAGCGGCAGAAAGGGGCCAGCCTGAAAGAAGGCCAGAAGGTCGGGGCTTTTTCCTTCTCCACGAGCATCCCCGCCCCTCTCCCCCACATCTCCCCTTTACGAGCGCTCAGGGCCCCAAGTCTGGGGCCGGGAGGAGTGGGCGTGATGCCCTCCAGAATATGTGAGGGGGGCGTATGGGGAGGTCCGGAGGTGGTGGGCTCATGCTTTGGATTGCCCCCGGAGAAAGGAGTGGGGGTGGTGCTGGGGGGAAGCAATCTTCATTCATTCGTCTTCTGCCTTTCTGTCCATGTCGGGGTGGGGGTGGAGGGGAAATCTGACTGCGCCCAAACCCGGTGCTCGGCCGCTTCGGTCTCCGCCAGCCCCCGCTTCCCCCCACCCGGCTTTTGCTCCGGGCCGCCCCCAGCCTGCCCGCCCTCCCCCCTCCGCCCCGGCAGGCGGCAGCCGGAGCGTGGATCTTAGCGCCGCGCTGCGGAGCAGCCGCGTCCTGCCGCCACCGCGCTCGCCCTGCGCCTCGGAAGCTTCCAGAGCCCGGCGGGGCCCGCCCCTCCCCAGCCCCGCGCCGGCCGCTGCTAGGGGAGACGGCCCGCACGCCGCCCGTGGGGCTGGGGCGGGGCGGGGCGGCGGAGGAGGCCGAGGCGGCGTCCGCGGGCCGGGAGCGCGGGGGAGAGGCGAGGCGGCCCGGCCCTCAGCCGCCCCCCGCCGCTGCAGAGGCGGAGCACGGGCTTTCTAGGCGGTGTGGAGAGACCTGGAAGCAGGCCGAGGCTTTCCGCGCTAGGGTCGGCCCGACCTCCCCCCGCGTGCACACCCGTCATCCCCTAAACAGACTGGAGCAGGGGCGAGATAAGCTCTTACTCGGATGTCCTCGGGGGGTTTGTCTAATGAGGGTCAGAAAATCTGTCGAGCTGCTTTAATTCCATGTCGCCCCTCCCCCATTGAAAAAGGAAAATGACCAAATACATCTAATTCTATTCTTTTGTAAAAGTCTTTTTTAACTTCATGCCTAAAATGGTAAAACCTTAGAATTAATATACTGTATAAATTGTCTAGTGTAGGCTTTTGCAAAGAACTATAATCCCTGATACTCTACCAAACAGCTCTGAAGTCCCTTACCAAGTGTTTTTCCAACTTTTCTACATCTAGGGCAATTGTGATTGCCTTTTTCCATTCTTAATGCTTAAGTAGTCTAGGATTCTTGGGGGGGGGGGGGTTTCCTTGTAAATTAACTGTAGAGTTAATGAAGCCATACACGCCCTTTTTTTTTTAATCTTTACTAGGTGTATGGTTTTATTTTCAGTAATAGAATAAAATCTGTATATAGGTCGGGGATACAGATATAGGCATTTAAATGATATTCTGCTACTAGTCTTTCACCTTTTTCTAGCAATTATCACTCTATTCATTTTGTTTTTCATCTAGGTATGTTAATTCCAGTGGTACTCAGATACCACTTGCTTACTGGTATTTTGAACTAAAAGTTTGCTGATCCTTCACATAAATACCATAAGAAAACAAAAGCTATGAAAGAATATTGGTAGTGGTGATAAAGAGAAAAGTAATGAAAGTGTCATTTATATTAACTCTAGGCTAAAGACTAACACTCCAGCCCCTGGTGGTCTGCAGCACAGGAAATGGAGAAGGCAGTGACCCTCAGCACTTCGTCCTAGCCTTCATCCCTTTTCCTATTCTCATTCAGAAGATGAGGAAAAAAATTCTGGGTCAGAAAAATTTTAGAGGAAGATTTTTAAATAGCAACTTAGTTTATCACTTAGGAATATTTCCCATGATATAGATGGTGTTTGATATTGCTACTGAATAATATTCCTAAATGTGCATGAGACGGTTAACCTTACCGGTCAGAATTACCTTATTTGTGTTCTTTAGACCCAGAGAGTTGCTCTTATAGAGCACATAGTTGTGGGAATTCCTCTTCAGTCTTTTTTCTCTAAACCATTAACTGACTTCTACCCTGATACTTTGAAAATAGGCTGACAAGCATGCCTTGGTCATTCCTCTATGGAGTTCCTACTTTCTGGGGCTCTCCTTGGAACCTGAGGTTACCATTAGATTATCCCTGTTGCCTTGAAAATTACCTGTTAATGTTGCTTTGTATTGTTTTAAAATGTGGCTTATATTTCTTCTTTAGATCAGTAATATCATTTGGATCAAAAAACAGAACAATTGGAGTTGCAGCTAAAAATCAGGTATGTCCTTTGGGGAAGGAACCATTCTGATCACTCCTGAAGGAAATGAAAAGAGCAATAAGAAATGTTGATCTTAATTGTCTAAGATAAGATTATCCTTAAGTCATAAGTGTACGTATAAGATGTGTCAGTGAATGCTGAAACCAGTAGGCCTTTATTGGCCCCTTCTTGTCACAAGGTCTATCATCAAACAGAAAAAGCTGGCAAGATGTTTTAGGAAAGTCCCCAGAACTTCAGAAACCATGTCTTCATGCCAAGAAGAAGGAGGAGGAAAGTGAGGAAGTAAACTGAGGCCTTGTGCAGGTTATGCACTTGATTTTGTTATCAGGGACATCTGGGTCAACCCAGTCTGGATTTTATAGAAGGGGGCAGGGTCCCACATGGGTCTGATTGGTTTCTAGTCCCTGACATGACAAGCTGAGTCACAGGATGGAAGTTTCCAAGTTAGCATATACCAGCACAGGGCAGGGGGTGCAAGGAGGTACCATCAAGCCTCATGTGCCTTAGACTTCCAGTATCCTTCTCTACCAAGGACAAGGATTTGGGAGCTGTCATAGGGCATTACATCAATTCTTGATTTTTTTTTGTTTTATTGAATAAGATGCCATACACCCACTGTAGTTTTTGCCATTTCTGTATTCATCTGGTATTTGCAATTTCTTGTTTCATTTTTAATAGTGCTTAATACCATATCATTTAGCCTCTGGGCCCCAGTTTTCTAACGTATTAAATGTGGAGGTTGAACTGTGGCCTGAGGTGTTTTTTAGCTCTAAATTGATGATCCTCTAAAATGAAGAGTGAGGGAGAGATGTGAAGGCAGAATAAAACAAGCAGATGTACATAGGAGCAAGCTGCACATATAGAGTAATCGTGGGATGCTGCCATTTAAGACAGTTCATGCTGTGTTGCATTTTTGTATAGTCTTTACTTGTGGAGATCCTTGTTTAATCATGGCAAGGAAAATTAATCCTAGGACCACACCTGGCCCATTAATAGTCTTTGCCATCTGGTACAAAAAATTTATGTAGGAGAATATTAACAAGATGCTTTTTGAAAGCATCTAGATTAAAAGGGAATACTCAAGCCCTTGGTCTACAGCACATGAAATGGAGAAGGGAATGACACTTAGCACATTGTCCTAGCCTTCATTCTTGCTCCCATTTTCATTCAGGAGGAGATGAGGAAAATAGTTATAGATTGGCAAAGTTTTAGAGGAAGATACTTAAATAGTAATTTTTGTTTATCACTTAAGAATATTTCATATATTACTGTTATGTTTGAGAACAGGTAGGTTCTGAAGCTTTATTTTGGTTATATTTATAATATCAGCCCCAAATAAGGAAAGATTCTTTTGACTTCACATGCTAATTTTTGCTCTACTGCTCTGACTGATAAAATAATTGGGAGGGGGGAGAAACTGATATAAAAGCTCCTACTTAAATTACTTTATTTGGAATCCCACAAGACTAGCTCAAGGAGACAGTGAGGTTTTTTTTGTTGTTCTGTTTTATTTTTTAGCAATAATCATATTAAAAACTGTCAAGATTTAAAATAAATTAATGTAGTGTTTGTACCAGTCTCTATTTAACGAAATTTTTCAAGCTTGCGAGTGCTTGATCTTGTGTACAAGTGTATTTATATACCTGTAGATCTCCACAAGATATTATTAAAGCTCTGTTTTATGTTTTTTTAAAAAGAAACTAAACTAAACGAATAAATTTATAATGGTAAGTATCGAAGTGCCAGTATATTATTTCTTGTTAGACTGAAAGTGCAGAGCCATTTTCAAAAGCTGAGTATGACTGAGTCTGTATTGTCCATTCCCCTTTTCCTATTACAGTGGATAAATGAGAAATAATTGTCAAGCAACAAAGTACATTTAATCAGAATTTTATAATATCTCTATTACATAAAGGATCTGTGATTCTGTGTGAGGGATCAATAATTCTGAATATACAGATTGCATCTCCTGTAATGCAGTAGATCATAGATCTAATCCAACCATCTTATTTTATAAAGAATGCCCAAGCAGGTTGTGTGACACAGGTAATAATCTCAGCTGTTGAGATTACAACTCAGTCAGATCTGGCTCAGGATCCAAGATTGCACAATACACTCTCTTTGAGAGTTACTGTCACTAAAATAATGAATCATACTGTGGCTGGCCTGATAATTTAGCTACAGCAGATCTGTAGCCTTTCCAGGTTAGTAGGACTGGCTAAAGTTTGAGTCCTGTTGGGAGTTTTCAGGTACTTTAACTGGAGGCTCATATTAGCCTTCATAAATTATTGAACTTGTACAAATAAATATTAAAGCAGGATTAAAACATCTAAATGACCCTCTCTTGACCTGTGTGTTCACTGTCATTTCTAATACTTTTTTTTTTTAAGTGCTGTTTATGCATTTGTATTTGGGACACAGATGAACCAGAATACCTAAAAATCAAATGAAATGGCAAAAGATCACTACTTAGGGGTTTATTCAGAACATGTAGATGTAGCCATGATCATTTTGAAAAGTTCAGTAAGCATCTTGGTACTATAGAATACAATGCCTTAGTGGTTTTAAAGCAGCAAGGAGTCTGTTCCTGTGGCTGCTTTTGGCTTATCTGTCAGAAAAAATAGGTGACCTGAAATTCAGCCATTTTGTTTATTTATCTTTTTGAATGAGTGATCATGAGCAAGTTTAGTGCTCAGGGAAGCTTCTTGACCTTGGATCTTCTGGGATAGAGGTGTATGTGTTATCTCCAGGATTGCTGTAACTGCTACCGTAGGGTATTGTTCCCAGGAGGTGGGAAGGAAGGAGAGTAAACACCTTGAACTTTTTTTCTTCAGCAAATAACTCACGCGAACAATACAGTGTCTAACTTCAAGAGATTTCATGGCCGAGCATTTAATGACCCTTTTGTTCAAAAAGAAAAAGAAAATTTGAGTTTCGACTTGGTTCCCATGAAAAATGGAGGTGTTGGAATAAAGGTAATATAGCTGCATCTTTATTTTTTTAATCTGGTAAAGAAATTATTCATAATCAAAACATAATTGAAAACTGATCATAGAAACTGGTCTTTGCTTTAAAAAAAAAATCAGTTAACATCCAACAGATTTTTGCAGTTGTAATCTCACATTATGTTACATTTACTACTAGTTTGAAGGCTATCAGATTATGTAGACCACATAAACTCTTAAAGCAGTTTGTGAGTTCTCTGGCTTATTGGAAATTCTCAGGCTGCTAAAAATAAAAGCTAAATTGATTTGTCAGTGTATCTAATCATTAGACTCATTATATTCTTTGTATTCTAAAATATAAGAACATTTCAAAAGCCTCATTACTTCGCCCCAGACTTACTTTCTTCCTTATCTTTTGCTGTGTTAGCTTACCCCTAATGTTCACTCATAAAACTAGGAATGGAAACAAATTACTTAAGACTGCTCTTGCTTACTTCAGATATCTCTGAAAAGTACCTCAACCTCTGGGATAAAAGTGGGGTGGAGGTTTAAATATGATGAGGGAAATTGTAAGTGTTATAAAGATTTAAATTACAATTTTTTAACAGAATAGTCAATAGACCTACAGTTGAGGTGAGAAATTGGACATGTTCTAAATTCATAGAATCCTAAGAGTTTGAAGGTACTGAAACACTATCTGGTGTTTTAAATTCAGTTTTGCAAATCTAAGTAGTTTTGTGTGACAACTGCAGAAAGACACTAGAAGGCAGCTTATCATCAGGTTAATAACTTTGCCTTTCTTATAGTAGGCATTACATAATAAATGTAGTTAGTTGAATTGAACTTCTTGATTATGTAGCAGTTATAATCTAGAAAAGAATTTCTAAGGGTAATGATTATTGTTACAACAACAGAAAACAATCCCACAAATTTAATCTTTCGCTTATAATTGAAACATTTTTTGGACATTGATATTCAGTTTTTTGAAGGGAAAAAATGGCTGTAAGTTTTCTTCCATTGGAAACAGGCTTTATGTCTAATTTATGTTCTGTGAATTGTGGATGTGAATACCCTTCAAGGCAAAAGGAACAAGTCATGTACTAATAACAGGAAGATAAATGGTATGATCTATTTGTTTCTTTCTACTTCCCTAATAGGTAATGTACATGGATGAAGAACATTACTTTAGTGTGGAACAAATAACTGCCATGCTGTTAACCAAGTTAAAGGAAACTGCCGAGAACAACCTCAAAAAACCAGTAACAGACTGTGTTATTTCAGTAAGTAGTTGTATTCTAGTAGATCAGAAAGATAAAGAAATATTTGCTTACTCATTAAGTGCAGGTGATAGATTTAGATTTCTTTAGTTTCTCCCAACATGTTCTAGCTATATATTGGACCACCTTTGTCCCCAAAGAGTTTGCTGGAGATTAATCCTTAATCTTATTAAATCTTGCCACAGAAAGTCTATTTTAATGGCTGAGCATGATTATAAATTTTCCTCTTGTGATCTGCTGTCTAGGTCTTTCTCTGTGACACTATCCACTTATAGACATTTGCAGCATTCTTAGCATCTAGATAGATGGAAAGTGTCATTGGCCTTGTGTCAGCATTTTGAATTGATACCCTGGTTTTTGCAAATGTGAATGAGCAGTTCATAACTGCTTTAGTATGACTAAAAAAAAAACTCAGTAGTATCATTTATGCAAATTGCCTATCATTTGCTTAATATGTCAGCTGAAATCTAGCGTTAGTTTGCAAGACAAAAAGGTAATCATTTAGTACAGTTACTCTACCCCAATCCTTCGGAGGAGAGGTATTATTTGGGAAAAAGTATAATTGTAGCAAATCAGATGATGAAGAATAGGCAATTATTTTGTCACTAATTTGTTTAACTGCCAAAAGATTTTACTTTTTTCCCCAAATTTATTGTTTTCAGTTTTCAACAATTACTTCAATAAGTTCAAAATTTTCTCTACCTCCCTTCCCAAAATGGCATGCAATCTTACATGGGCTCTTCACATACATTCCTATTATTTTCACTTTAGTCATGTTGCATAAAAGAAATGGGAGAAACCATGAGGAAAAACAAAACATAACAAAAGAAAACATAGTCTACTTCATTCTGCATTCTAACTCCATAGTTACTTCTCTGGATGTGGATGGCATCGTGAGTCTTTTGGAAATGTTTTAGGTCCTTGCACTGGGGCAGCTGGGTGGTGCAGTGGATAGAGCACCAGTGCAGGAGTCAGGAGGACCTGAGTTCAAATCTCATCTCAGACACTTGATATTCACTAACTGTGTGACCTTGGGCAAGTCCCAATTGGGTAACCCCAATTACCTCATCCCGGATCTTCTCCAGTCATCCTGATGAATATCTGGTCACTGGATTCAGATGGCTCTGGAGGAGAAGTGAGGCTGGTGATCTGCATAGCCCTCCCTCACTCAAAACAAAGTCAAGTGTAAGTCATGTCATTGTTTGTCTGATGGCATAATCTTCTTCAGCAATGAAGGACGAAAACACACAGGTCCTTGTATTGCTGTGAAGGGCTTAGTCTATCAGAAACAGTACTCGAACCCTGCGGCTGTTACTGTGTATAAAGTTCTCCTGGTTCTGCTCATTTCACTCAGCACAAGTTCGTATAAGTCTTTCCAGGTTTTTCTGAAGTCTCCCTGTTCGTCATTTTTTATAGCACAATAGTATTCCATTACATTTTTATGCTACAACTTGTTCAGCCATTCCTCAATTGATGGGCATCCCCTCAACTTCCAGTTCTTGGCCACCACAAAAAGAGCTGCTATAAATATTTTTTTTCTATATGTGGGACCCTTTCCCATTTTTATGATCTCTTAGAGATATGACCCTAGAAGCAATATTGCTGAGTCAAAAGGTGTGTACATTTTTATAGTCCTTTAGGCATAGTTCCAAGTTGTTCTCCAGAATGGTTGGATCAGCTCACAGCTCCACCAACAATAAATTGGTGTTCCAACTCTCCCACATCTGCAACAGTTACCATTTTCCTGTTTTGTCATGTTAGCCAGTCTGATAGGTGGTGACGTAGTACTCAAGAGTTGTTTTGATTTGCATCTCTCTAATTGATAGTGATTTAGAGCATTTTTTCATATGACTATAGATAGCTTTAATTTTTCCTCTGAAAACTGCCTGTTCATATCCTTTGACTGTTTATTTATTGGAGAATGACTTGTATTCTTGTAAATTTGACTCAGTTTGCTATATATTTTAGAAATGAGGCCTTTATCACAGACATTAGTTGTAAAAATTCTTTCCCAGTTTTTTGCTTCCCTCCTAATCTTGGTTGCATTGGCTTGCTTTGTGCAAAAACTTTTCAATTTAATGTAATCAAAGTTATCCATTTTGCACTTCATAATGTTCTCTATCTCTTGTTTGGTCATAAATAATGTTTTGATTTTTTTTTGTAAAGCTTGAGACTAGGTCTCCCTTTTGCCCAAGATGAAAGTTCAGTGGCTGCTTGTGGAACTAATCCCGCTACTTATCAGCATAGAAGCTTCATCCTGCTCTCTTTTTCAGCATGGGCCAGTTTGCCCCTGTTTAGGCAAGAGTGGTGACCCCTTGATACCAGAGGTTCCCCAGATTGGTGGCAGAATTAGAAAGGGCAGACACCCAACTCAGTCCTACTATAACTCAAAACTCCCAAACATAAGCAGGCCTGTAAAAGGACCACACCCAGACCCTAGCTTTTACAATTTCTTTAGAGACAGAGTTAGCTATTCTGTTTCATAGGATGATTGTGAAGACATTCAGTCTAAATAAGAGTAAGGATATTATGTAAGATTGGAAAAAAAAGTAATTCTTCAATTTATTCTTGTTCTAGGTTCCATCATTTTTCACAGATGCTGAAAGAAGGTCTGTATTGGATGCTGCTCAGATCGTTGGCTTAAACTGCCTAAGACTAATGAATGACATGACAGCAGGTAAGAAAGTTTTGGTGCAGAATAAGCATTAGAAGGAAGTCTCAAGTATCTTTGCTGGAGAAGGAGGGGGTAAGAACCTTAAAACTAAAACAAAATTGTATGTTAGCATGCTACTCTTTTAGAAATTATTTGTGGACTTTGGAAATATGTAAAAGACAATTTTAAATTGTAGTGCAGGTGTCTATCTGCGTTGGTAGAATTACTAAGAATTACAGCAAAAAAAAAAAAACAACTGAAAGTTTCAGTCAATAGTTTTCATAAAAAGTTGATGACATACTAACTTAATTGTTTCTTCAGGAAAGCTTTTGGGACTTTTCTGCTCTTGGATTAAAAATCATCCATAGATTAAGGGCACTTCTGGTCACAATTTTTCATTTTTATGGTTGAAGAACACCATACCTTCCGCTCTATATAAATGTTCTAGTTATTGGGTCACATGTGGGTGTTGTTATCCCCTAGATCTTATGTAGATAGATACCTGCATTTTTGGTAGAATTGGTGGAATTGGTATGACCTTTTCTGTCAGAAAATTTTCAAACTTTGTGATCTCAAAGACTCCCTTTGGAGTCTTAAAAATTGAGGAACCCAGAGAGCTTTTGTTTATAAACAAAATTACAGCCATCAAAATTTGCCATGTTGTAAGCTAAAACTGATAGAACAATAACTTTGTTATATTTTAACAGATATCATTTTTATGAAAAATAAGTGTGTTCCAAAACAAAATGGCAGTTTTTAAATACATTTTTGTGCATCTCATATGTTTGGCTTAAAAGAAGACCAGTAGATTTTTGTATTTACTTGTGTACTTGATCTGTTATTTGAAATATCTGAAGAAAATTTACCTCTTAGAGACACTTAGAAGAGGGAGAGGTATTTAATGGACAAATAATGTCTTAGTATTTGTTTGAAAATATTTTTCACCTCATGGGAAATGTCTTGCAGACTCCCAGAGGTTCACACACCACACTTTGAGAACTGCTGTTGTAGATGAGCAAAACAAGCTTCTCTTTGAGCCTAACTTTGATTCTACGTAGCCCTATAAGCTACAGTTAAGCATCTTCCTTTGTACTGCTAAACTTCTAGATTAGCTATTTTCTGTTTTAGAGTAATCTGTATTCTATTCCATCATTACTTATCCCATAATTATTTTTGTGTTCTGACTTTCTTTTCAACTACACTACTGAAACTACCCTTTCAAAGATCACTTTTGACCAGTTTGCTAAACCTCCTAAACTCTGCTAAATGCAGAGTTGACATATTTAATTTATCTCTCTTTTTTGATATCTTTTTATATTATTTTTTTATATTGTTTCTTCCCTTGACTTCTGGTAGTATTTTCCCAATTCCCTTATAATTCCAATTGGGGCTGTCTTTTGCTTTTATTTATATTTCCAGTACATAGCACAGTGCTGACACATAGTGCTTAATAAATGTTTGAATGATTCACTGACTGGTTTCTACAGTCTTTTTCCTACTGAAACACCTTGAGTCAGGTCCTTATTACTTCTTCCCTAGAATATTAAGCCTTTTCAGCAGATTTCCTACCTCCTGCCTACATGACCCACTCCAGTGGTTTTCCCTTCAAATTGCATACCATTGCCCAATTAATCTTTCCAATATGCACTTCTTGCTAGCATCTAATCTTGTCCCCTATTCAAATATCAACAGTTACACTTTGTATTTTTTTTTAATTAAGTCCTTACTGTACTGAAGGGCTTGGGACACAAATAAGGAAAAGACATTCCTTGTCCTCAGGGAGCTTCCCTTCCAGGAAAGACTGCACATAAAAGGAAGCTGAGGAGAGTGGGGAGGTCTTTAGAGGTCCCTGATGAGGTTCTTGGGAAACATTCAAGAGAATGCAGCATTGTCTGTGGGATACACCGAATACTTCTTATCCTGACATTCAAGCCCTAATTTTCCAATTTTTTCCTTACCTCCACCTTATATTTCTTGCATTCCCAGTCTGAACTTGTTGCCAGTCTTCAAAGATTTCCTATGCTTAATTTATTGTTGTAATGGTGTATTTTCAAAGGAGAATGAAACTAAAGATAAGTGACCAAGATAAGTGACCTTTATACTATAAAAAGAAAACATTTTTCATTTAGCTATTTTATCTTACTATTCTGTGGTATTTCTGCATGTTATCCAGCTAGGAATTACATCGTTTTATTGAAGCATGTTTTAATTCTTTTGTTCACTTGTTTCTTTTTTTGTAGTTGCTTTGAATTATGGAATTTACAAGCAAGATCTTCCAGGCCCAGAAGAAAAACCACGCATTGTGGTCTTTGTTGATATGGGACACTCAGCTTTCCAAGTATCTGCCTGTGCTTTCAACAAGGGTAAACTGAAGGTAGTTATATGTTCTCAAGAAAAACCACAGGTTCCAATGAAAAACAGCTTGGGGGAACTAAACAGTCAAATTTGTAACAAATATTTGATCTTAAGCAGATTGGTATTTCCCTCACTTCATTTGGACCCAGTGATTCTGGGTTCAAATACTGACAAGTGAAAGAAAAAAAATTACATACCATATATGTATAATCATGCAAGGATAAGATGGAGGAAATGTGACTAGAAAGTTATTCATGTGAAAAAAAGTTACTTGACTCAGGTTCTGTCTGTCATGTTTTCCCATTCACCCATGCATGGTTCTTTTCTGCCAGTGTGATCACTTTGCATCTGAAGTAATATGTCCTGCTCTGGACACCACATTTTAGGAAAGTTTTGAACAGACTACCATGAATTCAGAGGATTGCTGCCCTTATGGGGAGAAGGAAAAGCATGTTGTGAACATTCGTTTAAAGAATCTAGACAAACTTAATCTGGAAAAGAAAATCTAAAGTACTTGGGGTCTTAATAGAGAAGAGCAGAACTGAAGCCAGAAGGTAGAACTTAAGAGATTGGCCAGTTTTAGTTCTGTTTATTCCTAACAGCTTCTTTCTGGAAGCTCATGTGTTTCCTGTCTCAAGAGGCTGTAGAACAGAAGCTAGATTATTCATCCTTTGGAGTATACTAGGAAGGATTTATGTTTTCAGTTTGCATCGGTGGCCTTGAGCATCCTTTTTACCAGCTGAGATTTTATCATTTTAAGAATTTGGGACTAGTGGTAATTCATTGGGATGTTCTTTTTAAAAAAAATTCTCCATGTTTTATCTCTTCAGCAAAGCCTCAAAAACAAAAGCATTTTTACTTCTTCTAGGTAGTCTACCAAAGTAAACTATACAGGGGAGTATTTTGGTTTCTTTCATCATGATTGATTTTAGTATGTCATTGAAGTGATGTAAGTTGAAGTGTTAACAGCAGCTTGACATCTAGGGAACAGGGGGAATGTTAGTTGCAAACTTGACTCTAAACTAGTTGTTGGGGGGGGTGTTGTTTTTTCATTAGGTTCTGGGAACAGCTTTTGATCCTTTCTTGGGAGGGAGAAATTTTGATGAAAAACTAGTGGAGCACTTCTGTGCAGAAATTAAAGCTAAGTACAAATTGGATGCCAAATCTAAAATTCGAGCACTCCTACGCCTCTATCAGGAATGTGAGAAACTGAAAAAGCTGATGAGCTCTAATAGCATGGACCTCCCACTGAATATTGAGTGCTTTATGAATGACATAGATATCTCTGGGAAGATGAACAGGTGAGTTGTCGATGCAAAATTCTTGTCAGAAGAGTCAGGACATATTCCCTAAATTATTTTCATAGGCAGAACTGAAGCCAAAAATATTAAATAATTTTGAAGAGTGCTATACTTTGTTGTGAATATATTTTGGGTGCAGTCTTTTGACTAAATTTTTTTTTTACTTTTGTTTCTGAGGTTGTATTTATTGGCTGCTCAGAAATTTGAGATGGATTGACTTAAACCCTGAAAAAAATGAGTAGTGTTCCATATCGTTCCTTACACTTCTCACTACTCAAAAAGCTACCATACTAGTTCACCCTAGACTTACTAAACTAGCCTCATAATCACTCTTTCTGCCTGTAGTCTCACTCTACCCAACCCCACTCCGTCTTCCATTGAAGTTCTCTCTTCTCTCTACCTCTCCTTCCCTGTGGGAGCAAATAGAAGCTCTTCTGTTTGACTTCTAGAGCCCTTCACAACCTATTTTCCAATCCATCTTTGCAGCCTTCTTTATTGTTCTCTCCCTCCATGATACAGCTGAAGTGGCTTTCTTTTTCTCACATGTTACACTCGTCACTTGCTTCTGTGCTTTTGCAACTTACCTTACCCATGTCCAGATTACACTTTGCACTTTTCTTTATCTTAGAGTTCCTCTCTTCCTTCACAACTGAACTCAAGCACCTCCTTCTTACATTAAGCCTTCTCTGATTTTCTCCTGCTTTCAACCAAAGTGGGTTCTTAGATTTGTACAGTATATACTTAAACGTGTACACGGAAACTCTCGGATCCGAACAGGGACTGTTTTTGTCTTGTTATACCTACCCCCTAACACATAGATGCATAGTAATGGCTGGTTCACTATTAACTGATTCCTTGAACCATATTTCTGGGCTTCATACTAAAAAGTTACCTGAGTTTGAAAAGCACTTCACTGCCTGCATGTTTAAGTCCTGGAACACGTTAAAATTATACAGGGTGCTTTTTGTTTGCTTTTTCAAAATAAATCTTCCCTTGTCCAGATCTCAGTTTGAAGAGTTATGTGCTGATCTACTGCAAAAGATAGATAAGCCTCTTACCGCATTAATGGAACAAACCCAGCTCCAAGTAGAAGATGTAAGTGCTGTGGAGATTGTTGGAGGCACTACAAGAATCCCTGCAGTTAAAGAGAAGATTGCCAAATTCTTTGGGAAAGATATCAGCACTACTCTGAACGCTGATGAAGCTGTAGCCAGAGGGTGTGCGCTACAGGTAGGTCCTGCTTTCAGCTAGTCTTAAAAAATGATATCTTGACTGAGAAGTTGTAGAAGATATCATAGCCTAACATCTTGCCAAGAATATGTAAAGAAACAACCCAGGCCTGGAAGGGACCTGACTCCTGAAATTGTCTCCTGGCCTAGTCCCATTTAGGGTTTCTTTCAAAAATCCTTGGATATAACTCCAGTTTCTCAAAACTGAGAGGAGTTGGTGTTATCATTCATGACATACATTCTCCTGTAACATGTACTTGGCTTTTGCATGGATTTTCCCTTAGTGTCTCTAAATGAAGGGTTGTTGTGGTGGTTGTTTTTAAGTCTCAGGGGAAGGAAGATAAAAATAACAGACTGAGTCACTTAACTCAGGACCTTAGAAACCATTTAGTACAACCCGTACCTGAATGAGAATCCCTTTTACATCATAATCAGCAAATGGTCATTCAGCTTTTGCTTGAATACCTTTATGGAGGGAGAATGGGCTACCTCCTGAGGCTGCCTTACTCTCCTCCAGAGACATTAGCAGAGGCAGCCTTTAGTTGTGTCCATGCCTAGTCACTACTGCCTCAGGACAACTGTTCTTTTCCCTTGGCCAACTTTAACCCTAGTTTGCCATGCTTTCCACTTCCAAACTGATAGCTTATCTTACCCTGAAAATTAATACTTGCTGACTGAGTGATCGGAAATAATTTCAGGCAAAAAAGAGGGTGCTTGCCTAGACTTTATCTCAGTTATATCTTGGAAGGGAGGTGGTTATTTATATATAAATGCCCGCTTTTTGGTGCAAACTTTTAAAGAAGTTTAAGATGAGAAGGCAAGGAAGAATATCTCCTAAATCAAGAAGAGACAAAAAATTAGGCAGTGGTATTATTCCAGTATTTCTCCAACTCTCTGATGCTGAGGGGATAAGGGAGAGGAGGTGTTGTACGCTAGTACAGGTTACAGGTTGATATTTAGACTACTGCAGATCAGAGCTTTATTCCAGAGCTATTTAAATGATAGCAGTAGCATACATAAAGTGAATGAACTAGCTACTTCTGACACTTAGGCTTTATTTTTTAATTAAAGTTTTTTTCTTCAATTTGTATTTATTTTCCATTTCTAATTTTCTCCTTTCCCTTCCACCTCCTTCTCCACTCATTGAGAAGGCAAGGAAAAACAAAACTCATTACAAATATGTATAGTGAAACAAAACACATTCCTACATTAGCAAGTCCAAAAAGAAATGTGCTTCAACCCTTTCTTTTGAGTCCATTACCTCTCTATCTGGCTGTGGAAAACATGTTTCATCATGAGTCTTTCAAATCTTTGTTTGTTTTGTTGATTAGAGTTTCTAAGTCTTTAAAAGTTTTTTATTTTTTTATTTTTATTTATTTATTTTTATTTTTACAATATTACTTTCTTTCATAATTTGTTCTCCTAGTTGTGCTTTACTTTGCGTTTGTTTATACAAGTCTTCCCAGGTTTCTCTGAAGCCAGTCCCCTTCAGCATTTCTTACAGCATAGTAGAATACCATTCATTTTGCATAAGTTATTCAACTACTCAGTTGAGGGGGAACTCCTCAATTTCCAATTCTTTGCCACTGAAAAAAGAGCTTCTGTGCCTTTTTTTGTACACGTGGGTCTTCTCCCTGGTTTGTGGTTTTTTTTATCTTTTTGATGTATAGATTGCTAAGTACGCATAGTTTAATAGCTTTTTGGTCATGGGTCCATATAGCTTTGTAGAATGTCTGAACCAGTTCATAGTTCCAGCAATAGTGCCTTAATGATTCTGCTTTTCCACAGCCTCCCAACATTTGTCATTTTCTTTTTTTGTCAACTTAGCACCTGGGCACTCTTTCACCCTGGTCAGCTAAGCATGCCAGGTAAAAATCTTGACAAATTTACACAACATCAATAGAAAATTAGGTTGGTGTGGAAAGTCAGATAGTCTTTAAGTAGCTTCTTCCTCAAATCTATGTTGAAAAATATTATAGGAGGCTGTAGTAACAAGTGATAATTAAGAAAAAATTGGACCAATGGTGGGTTAACTTCATTCATTGTATTAGGCTTCCAGATCAGATGCCTGCTTCTTCTCTGCTTTGTTTAGGTGACAAACTAAATCTTGAAGCAAAACTTAAACCTTAAAAGATGGAGATTTGTGTTTCAAGAAGATGTTAAATTAGATCCAAGGAGCAATGATAGATAAAAAAATTTACGTGTAATTACATATACATATAAATACATGTATGAGCCTGTGGTAAGACCAGTGTTAATCAGAGTTGCCCTATTAAGTCAGGGTTATCATAACTTGGAAGAGCAAGAGGTGTAGAAATAATATCTTTGAGGGGAATCTACCTTTTTTGTGGGATACCTAATATAAATGATGTTAGCAGCAATAGCTATCATTTATATTTTAAAGTTTGCCAAGTACTTTGGAAATAAATGCAAGCTCTGAAATGTGGAACATCACTGGCTTAACATTTTGAAAGAAACTGAATTCTGCCTCTTGGAACATCTCTAAATTTGATTGTTTCCTTTGGCCAGGCTGTTTCTGCTAGTGTTAGCAGACCTTTGGTCTAACCATGTTCCCCAGCCCCTGCTTTATATTGGAGAAAATTAAGGTCCCCCAAAAGTGAAGTGACTTTTCTAGAATGATAAAAAGTAAAGCCTAGGGCTAGACTTTGTCCTAGAAACCTCACTGCAGGACTGTTGATATTCTACACAGTGCCTATCTGCTAAGTCAGATAGGTGATCTTCTCAATTAAGTTATTTACTTTTGTGAATTTAGCAGCAGTAGGTGCCTACCCCAATATTTCCCCTTTTCTCCAATTTGTAAAATATAATATGAACATCGTGACATAGAATTGAATATATAACCTTGTAGGTTAAATGTGTTCAGAGTATGTTATCCTTATATCATTTTCCTAGAAATTTTATTTTATTTATTAAGTAGAGGACAGGAGCACCAGGTCATGTGGCTTAATTTATTTAAACATATGCATGATTTTTCAGAAATGATTTTACATATTCTCTTATTTGTATCAGTGATCCTAGAAAGACCATTGAGAAACAGTAGAGCTCCCTATTCAGAGTTCTTATGTAGTCTTTCTAAGATAAATAGCCTTCTCAGTCCTGTTGAAATTGTTCTGTGTGTCTCATATGTACTCTTATTTGGAATAATTAAGTATTTCATTATATCTTTTGTTCCTGATAAACAATGCAGAGTTTTAAAAAAACATTCCAAGCCATCAATTATATCATCTTTGTATTAAAGAAAAGAAAATTAAAGCAAAGTCTGACTTAACAGCATACTGTAAGGAACAATGATAAACTTGTATATTTTTCTTTCAGTGTGCCATCCTCTCCCCAGCATTTAAAGTACGAGAGTTTTCAGTCACAGATGCAGTTCCTTTCCCAATTTCTTTAGTCTGGAACAATGACTCAGAAGATGCTGAAGGGTAGGTAGCTGATATTTTCTAAAGGAGATATTCTTTGTTTTTAACACAAAGGAGAAAAATGACTAATATGCTTTAGGAAGGTTTTCATGGATGGTGCCAGAATTTTCTCTGAATCAAAGTTGTCACTATTTCTTATATGTGTTTAGGTGAAACAGTGAGTTAGAGAGGAGCATCGTTTTCAGGTTGACTATTAAGATTTAGTTGAAAGTTATGTTACTGCATAAAGTGAAAATACTAATGACCTTCTTTTATAACATTTTCCTTCTCTTCTAACTTTAGAGTTCATGAAGTGTTCAGCAGGAACCATGCTGCTCCTTTCTCCAAAGTTCTCACTTTTTATAGGAAAGGTCCCTTTGAGTTAGAAGCCTTTTACTCTGATCCTGAAGGCTTTCCATATCCAGAAGCAAAAATTGGTAAGTACAAGTTACCATTCTGCTGTTTTTTCCCAAAATGATATAGATGAAGTTGTAAATAACATATGCATGACACTGGATATTGCAACTAAAAGCACTTTTTTATACATAGAATTTGAGTTCAGAAAGAAGGTGATACATCACAAAGCACTGTCATTACATTAAACTTTTCTGATTCCTTCTCAGTATTCATTTTAGTTTGTCACATTTATGGAGTGCTTTAAATTTTGCAAAGCACTTT
This sequence comes from Notamacropus eugenii, assembly GCF_028372415.1. NCBI lineage: Eukaryota > Metazoa > Chordata > Mammalia > Diprotodontia > Macropodidae > Notamacropus > Notamacropus eugenii. The sequence goes on along the minus strand of NC_092876.1, from coordinate 200,003,115 downwards.
CTTTTCCTTTGGTTCTTACAGCAGCTCCAAGTACTAACAGGTGGTGTCCTCATTTTTATGCATGAATAAACTAAGGCTCAAAGGTTAAATGACTTGATTCTGGTCACACAGCTAGTAAATGTTAGAGCCTGGATTCATGTATGTCTCATGCATATCACTGAGATCTGTCCCTGCCAGTCATCTAGTATGAGCCCCTCATTTTATAGATAAGGAAACTGACTTGGTGGTGCAAGAAAGGAGAATATTATATATTAGAAGGTTTTAGCCCCACCCACCCCCAAAATTTTTAATAATAAAGCCTGCAATGTCTTGCCAGCTCAAACCCCTAATAATCAACTTTTTTTTTTTTTTAAACAGTAATTACTTTTGTGGCTATCTTTGAAATTATTTCAAACATGACAATGAAATTTTAAAATCACTTTTAACATTTTTATATTCTGAGTTATAAATCCTCCACAGTTTCTCTCCTCAAAAAACATAGACAGGGAAGGTAGAATTAACTAATTTATAATCATTTAAAATTACTCTCTTTAAAAGACCCATTAAAGAAAGTTATAGTTCAGATTGAAGGTAGGGTATAGTGTTTGATGTATCCTAAAAGTGTTACATGCTGAATTTGATCTAAGTTTTTATGTGAGTTTTATGTTTTAAGAGGAATGTGGGACAGCAGGTGGCACAGTGAATAGAGCAGCATGTCTGAAGTCAGGAAGATCAGAGTTCAAATCCTGCCTCAGACACTGAATTGGCTGTGTGATCTTGAGCAAGTCAATGTTTGCTTCAGTTTTCTTATCTGTAAATTGGGGAGGGGGGGTGGTATTCCTAGCATCTACCTCCCAGGGTTGTTGTGAAGATCAAATGAGATAATGTTTGTAAAGCGATTGGCACATGGTAGATGTATCTCAGTGTTAAGTAGTATTATTATTCTATTTTATTACCCTCATTATTGAAGTTAGGAGTCAGGATGAGAGTATGGACCAACCAATCTAAAAAAAGCCTTAGAGAATATATTAGTATATATTCCAGACTGCATAATGTTCAGTACAAACTAAATCATCCAGGAATTAAGAGAAGGCAGAATTATACACTGGAGTTGTTTGAGAATGGTTTTTGAAAGAAGGAGGGGACATAGAGTAGGGCTGCAAAGAAATGTAAGCACTAGATTAATAGAGGGCCAGAGGGAGAAGCCTATTAGAGCTGGAGTGTATTTATTGGTTTTCTCCTTTGTTCTTTTCTAAAGTCTAATTTTGTGGCATATCCATTTTGTAGTCTTTGACACTCTTCCAAATGTGTTCTCCATTTTAGGCCGCTTTGTAGTCCAGAATGTTTCAGCTCAGAGAGATGGAGAGAAGTCTAAAGTCAAAGTCAAAGTACGTGTCAACACTCATGGCATTTTTACAATATCGACTGCATCAATGGTAGAGAAAATCCCAACAGAAGAAAGTGAGGGTTCCTCCATTGAAACGGACGTGGAGCATCAGAGCCGACCTCCACCTGAAAATGCAGACATTGATGTAAGTTTGGGGACGTGAGTATAAAGTGTACATATAGTGGTACAGGGCCCGTTTTCTGGGGATTGTGGGAGGGAATTAAAAATAAATTTTATTTATCCTCACCTATCAAAAGTTGTTTAAAGGAAGTAGTAGTAATAATGCATTGAGAAATGTGTTTTATAGTTTGATCAGATATGATCAAACTTTTGGTTTGTCCTTTATCTTTAAGCTGTTACCAGAAGCAAAGCAGTTTCTAATTTAAATGTTACTCCAGATCTTGTTAATTTCTGTATGCCGCTATACATGAGGTAGAAATAATTGAAAGTGTACATATGATAGGTGTTCATTGAATGTTGTTTTGCTTACCTCACTTATACCATAGAAAAAGCTACTTGGTTTGTCTAATAAATATTAAGGCTGATATCAAACTACCCTATCACCCTGCATGGAAACAACTGGCATTTATTTCTGAATGATTTATTTTTTATTCTTTTTGTGGTTTTAAACACTAGTTTAAAAAGAGCATAACTCATTACTTACTGAATGATGGAGAACTCCTGTATAATAACAAAGATCTCAGATTTCTTTGACAAGAATAACAGCAGCCTGCATATGTGAGTGACACTGAGAGAAAACCCTAAAGCACAGCAACTCATTGACATAGTTGTTAGACTTTGGTCAAGGAACTTGGCTAGCAAAACTAAAATTGTAAATTAAAGAACATACCACCCCAAACCTCAGTGATACTGGGCAAATTGCAGTCCATTTAATTGATCGAGTTAAGTTTACCAGTGTCTCTTTTTCAGGTGTTTCTTCATTAGTTTTAATTTATTGGTATTTAATTAATTAAATTTGCTTAATTTCCTCTCTCCTGCCTTTTGGACTCCTAGTAATGTTTACAGGAATCATGTACTGCTTTAGCCACCCCAGGGACCTATATGACTGAAAGGGAGTCTCAAAGTGTACAGATAAGGGTTTGGGGCTTTCCTCAGAGAAAGAAAGAAGCTATAGCCAACTCTCAATCATCTGGTGATGTCGGGTGACTGTTTCATATAGTCCCAAAACGTTCCCCACTAAACTTTTAGTGAGACTTCTTTGCTCTGTCTACCAAGCAAAATAGCCTCTCTCTGCTTTTGTAACCCCTGTGGAGTGTCCACAGCCACATTGAAAAATTGAGAACCCTGCTTTAACCTACAGATCGCAAGGATGAGGGCATTCTCTCCATGTAATTGAGAGTTGGCTGTATATATCCTGAACGCCAGCATCCAAGAGTGAAAATCTTACCAGAGGCCAGAGCATAGAATAAGGGCTGTCACTTTTGAGAGCCCAGCATTATGGATCTTGGAGAATTGTGTACGTTTCTGAAGTATAAGTTGTCACACTTGGTGGTTGTCATCATGTTGCCTACTTTTTAAAAGAGCTATGTTAATTTCAACCAAATTTTTTTACAGGTTGGAAATTTCTCAGTTTCATTATTGTATTCAGCTTGCTTTGATCAGACACTTTTTTCCCTACAATATAGCAGAGATTGAGTGTACTGACTTTTGATGCCCTTTAGTTTTAATAAAATCAAGTACACATGCTTTCTACATCCTTTGTGCCTGGGCTTTCATTTCAGAAAAATATCCAGCAAGACAACAGTGACGCTGGAACACAGCCCCAGGTACAAACTGATGGTCAACAAACTCCACAGTGTCCCCCTTCACCTGACCTTCCCTCTGAAGAAAACAAAATCCCTGATGCTGACAAAGTGAGTGATTTTTCTAGTTTGTTCCATTAGACAATATTACAACGTGTAAGCATTAATCATACCATACAAAGTTAACCTATTCTTCTTACATAGGATTTTTATGTTAACCTTTTTTTGAATAGCAACACTGAAGTCAATCCAATGTTTTGCTCTATTTCTGAAAGCTTCTAACTGAGAGAATCTTTGATTTGCTGCCATTCCGTAGTAGAAAATTAGTTAATTCATTTCCTTGGGATATTAACTCTTGATGGCAGCAGACATAGATATAATTGTATTGCATGTGTCCCTGAGGTGTGTTTATCTTTTTTTAATTGACCACTTTGAGTTGGTTTTACCTTTTTAACTTGTCAGAAAATAAATGTGTAGGTAGATGGATTCTTAGTATATTTTCTCCTGAAGTCATTTTGTATTGTGTTGAGAAAGTTATGAAGAACTAGTAGTGAGCAGAGCATTTTAAAAACAGTCTTCACCTCCCCCAAAATATGGCTTTTACATTAATATGTGTAACACCAAGCAGCAACACCATGCAGCTGCTTGTTTGCATTTATACAGCCACCTCTCAATATTTTCTAATAGAACATCTGAAATATTCAGTTGGTGATGATGGTCTGCATGTACAAGTTGTAACTAAAAACTAATTTGCTATTGGTCATTTTTGCACTGAATGCATGAAAAATTTGTCCTCTTAATAACTATCCATCTAAAAGGCCTCTTTCTGCTTTCTATGTCCAAAGTTTTTACTCAAAAAAAGTAACTCCATTTTTTAATAATTGAATTTTCTGACAAATTCTGTGGTTTTCCATCTGCATGTTTCACATTTTTATACCATATTGCTTCAGGCTTTGTTTCAGTTAGTCCCTTAAAGTGATTCTAGTGTCATGACTTTTCAGTCACTTACCATACTTGTGACACATACATCTTGTGACATCATAAGATCTTGGGTACTTTCTCTGCTGTCCATTTATCTTTCTGATCAAATTTTAGAGTTTGATTATAGGTTTCTTCCCTTTTGATCCACCTAGTTAAAAGACAAGGTGGTTCAATAGATTTGAAGGTATTCAAATCATCACTTTTAAATCCCCATTCCACTGCCATAGTACAAGCCTGACATTCCTTTTTAGTCAATTTTGGTTAGTACCAAAATCTACCTCTCAGAGGTCCTGGTAGTGGTCTTTATCTTGTTTCCACAGTATACATTCTGATAAGACTGTGTTTGCCCAAGTAATAGAAATTATTTAGTTTTCACTTCTTTATTTCTGATCTTGGACCAAGACTATGCCTTTTTATTCCTAGAACTTAAAGCAGTGTGCTGCACACAGTAGGCACTCCTGTTTATATAGGTCATAACCAAAGTCATCTTTTTAGTGTTTTGCTGTTGCAGAATAGTCAAACGCTTAAATGTGTGCTTCAGGAATATGATTGTTAACGTAACAACCCTCATGAATAGTTGTCTTTGTGAGCAAAATTTATGGAGTTTCTCAATTCTCCAGGATATTGACCACATCTCCTAGGTCCCCTATTGATGCACCATCAAACATGGCTGCATGGAGACACTGAACTTCGTTTTATTATATAGCTTTTCTTTCTTCATTCTGATAGAGAGGATAAAATGAAACACTATTCTGATCACCAGTTTTTAATAATTGCCACATGTTTCTGGTAGGAAATTTTCAGATTCTAAGTTATAATAAAATAATAGCCATGCTTGTCAATTGCTTTCCTTCTTGAGTTACAAAAAAAGGTTCTTTTTGAAACTTTTAAATTCCGTTTACTATTCTTTAAATATCCATCTTTAAATATCAACAGTTTATGCAGACATATAAGCAATACCTTTGCCTTTTCAGCCTAATGACTTCATTGATCTGTCATCAGGTCCAGTAGCTTTGCCAATTTTTTTTTTTCATTGTGTAGCAACAGTAGCCTTAAATTAGCTGGTCACACCTCTGTGCTTGACAGAATTTCATCCCAAACAGCAGAAGCAAAATTTAGTATTTGATCTACTCTAAAAAAACAGGGATCCTGAATTGGCTCTCTATAGCTACTCAGTGGCATTAGACATATGGATTGTTATTTATGCCTTCTTTAGATCTATGGGTAGAAATAGTCATTCTTTTATTAGTCTGTGTGCCACTCTTTAGCTTCATCTTTCACCCACTGATCACATTTTTTAGTTTTCTGTAAACCTTGTATGTCAGGAGAGCATTGCTTCCCTCTAACAGTTCTTCACTTTTACTCTCCTTTAATCAGTACTGGTAGCATCAGTTAACAGTGCCAGTATTAATGATGGCTATCTGGATAGTCAAATTGTAGATATATTCCTCTTGGGAGGAGGAGATGATGATTGGTCCAGGTGGAATGCCCAAATGTAGTTTCTTGTCAGCATCTTTATTGCTTCTTTTAGATAACATTTTGAAGTACAGAGTAGTTACATCATTAGTCAACTTAGTCTTTCAGATAAATAGTCTGTCCTTTATTCACTGTTGTGCATCCTTGTTAACGACCCAGGTGTCAGTATGGGGAGGGGTGGGGTGTTTTGACACTTGCCATATCTGTTCCTCCACTTGGTGGAAGAGGCTATAGCATTCATAAGCTAGTCACTGAGTAGAAATGTGAATTATTACTATTGGTATTTCCTAGTGCTTAAGAGGAATTTTTTAGTAGAAACAATTTTGGTCAAAATTTAAGGACAGACTTAGCTAACAAGCTATGTGAACTTAGATCCCCAACTCTCTGAGCCTCAGTCCCCTTCTGTAACTTAAACAAGCTTGTCTCGTATGATCTGTAAATTTCTATCTTATCCTATCCTTCTTATCCGTAAATTTTCTTAAGATCCTTTGCACAATATCCTATAGTACCTTACGGACTGGCTATACTCTATTTATTCCTACTTTGAGCATCATAGTTGTTCATTGAAATACTTCTTACCTGATCAGCTTGCATCACATTGATAAGTATGGCAAGTCTGAATTTTTGTAGTTGTTAATCTTGTGATCAGAATCTAGAACTACATACCCTTGGAATAGTAGAGAGGGGAAAGCATGGATGACAAACACGTATAAGAAGAATTTCTGAACCTCATTTGATCCTTGTGTTTACAAAACAAAATTTTTTTGGTGTCTGCTGAGTCAGAACAATTTTTTTTTTTTTTTAAAGACCCTTTTTCTGTCACTTAGCTGCAAAACTGGCTAAAAGTAGTGAAAAGACCAAAGGCATAAGTAGCTGGAATGAGAAATGTTCAAAATCCCCATTAGATATTAATTTCTTTAAGCAAAAATCCAGAGTCACATTAACCATAGTGATTGTCCAGATTGTTGGACATCTCCTAGTTTTGTAAAAGTACATGGTAATCCTGGGATGTAGAAATAATGATTGTAAGTAGCACTGAATGAATTTTCATTTAAAGTACTATCACATTCTTCTTAAAGTAAGGATGTTGAGATTGTGAAGAGATCACAGAAGAGCCACGGAAATGGAGACATAAGGGGCCTGGGGCATAATTCTGTGAGGATAGCATAAACATCATGGGAGAGATTTAAGTAGATAGAAGAAAAATCCTGATGATGAGGTGTTAGTCATTAGAATACATGCTTATTGGTAGTTGTACATAAGTTCAGTCATATGGCCCTATCCCATCTTTGTGACTGATTATGGCCCTTACTGTAAAGATGGAAGAGATGGCTTCTCAGTCTAGAGATTAAGTCCCATTTTATTTGTGTAAATGTGTCTGTGTGGTTTTTTAAAAGGAATACTTAAGAATTGTTTTCTCTCTTGAAGGCAAATGAAAAGAAAGTAGATCAACCTCCAGAAGCTAAAAAACCCAAAATAAAGGTGGTGAATGTCGAGCTTCCCATTGAAGCAAACTTGGTTTGGCAGTTGGGAAAAGACCTTCTCAATATGTATATTGAAACAGAAGTAAGTTTCCAGTTAAAGTATTTTCTTATAAAAGTCTTACTGTGGCTGATGTATTCTTCATTATGTGTATGTGTTCAAATAAGTTTATTTTAACTTGAACTAACAAAAATAGAAAAATACATAAGTACTAATAAAATCAAAAGTCAGTTGTAAATGGTCATATAGAACCCTAAACTATAACAACACTTAAGGTCTCAGTGAAACTGTCTTCGTTTGTTTATATAGCTAAGCTTTAGCATATTTAACGTAAATTTCTTAATGCATATATTTGATGTGAACTGCATTTTCATGGACGAATGTTGGTCATGTTTGAGGAAGCTTTAAAAAAAAAAAACAACTTTTAAAGATAACTCTGTTGCAAATAAAATAGCTGGGCTTTGGGTCCATTTGACTCAACTGAGCCTCAGTGTCCTCATCAATAAAATAGGGATAATAATCTATAGTACCTTACATTACAGAGTTGTGAGACTCACTATGTAAAACACTTGACTAACTTTGGTCTTATAAAAGTATTGTGTCAGTAGACTCTTTGGAGATTCATTGAGTGGGCAACAAGGAACCTGAGAAAGTGTAACACATGCTTGCACAAAATTTGGCCTCCACTAGTGGGCTGAGAAAGGATTTCGGGTGGCTTGTGGAAAATGGAGAGGATGTAAGACAGGCCTGCACAAGGCCTGCACGTGCATGTGTGTAGTCATATATAGGTAGGGTAGTGAATGGAAAAGTCAGTATTTCATGCCTGATCTAGCACTCTTTCCTTTATACTGTGCCATCTCTCTGTTGTGAATGACACTTATGCAAACATGATGTTGTTATTAAGTTTTATGCTAAGTGACTGCTGGAATGGACACAAATTTTGAAGTCTTTTATCCCAGTCATTCCAGGATGCTGTCTCTAAGAGCATTTGGGGATCCAGTTTTCCTTCTCACTGCAGTAGTTTTATTGTAGATGATGGGGGCAGGGTCACTGTCTATGGGTAGAATAGCAAATCTCACTAATAAAATAGTTGCACTTATTATCTTAAGCAAGGATAGCCACTGTTTTGGGTTTAAAATGTCATGAAGTTATTTGCCTACATAGTTCTTTCTATCCTGAGAACAAAGTGTGTTGACTCATAAACCAGAACTGTATTTGATGCACATGATCGTGCAGTCAGTTTTTAAAATGTGTATTAGCTTTGGGCTCTCTTTAGAAAGTTTTGATAAGCATAATATCTGAGATAAATTTTTATTTCTTCTTGCAGGGCAAGATGATCATGCAAGACAAGCTGGAGAAAGAAAGGAATGATGCCAAAAATGCAGTAGAAGAATATGTTTATGAATTCAGGGATAAGCTGTCTGGGCCCTATGAAAAGTTCATATGTGAACTGGTATAGTAGCTTTCTAACTATGAGACTTAATCTTCCTGATGGATAATAGTCTATTGGCTATCAGATTTTGTTTTCTGGTCCACAGAGCATTGTGTAGCCCAAGCTTAGAGAAACTGAAACCCAGTATATTTGAAACTTGTCAACCAGAGCTCCATTTTCAGATGGCGAGGAGTACTGATGACAAGCAAGCCTATGTTACATAACACCCCAGTGACTTGTAGAAACCAAAGTCACAAACCTAAGCTGTATAGTTTTTTGTCCTTGGCAATTTTCTGGAGAGATTTTTTGTTTTGGGGTTTTGGATTTTTTTTTTTTTAATCACGTCCCCAGATTCAGTTCAGATGAAGAATGCTGCTGAGAGTGGCCTCTCATGATTCTCCTTTCTAACTGCCCTTTCTCACATAATGTCATTATCTGTATCTCAACCCCAGTCTATATATATTTCCAGATTCTATCCTAGGGTCTCTTTTTCTCCTGGATTTCTTGGGTGACTTTGTCAGTTCCCATGGGTTCATTTATCACCTATACAAATTATTTCCAGATTGATCTTGATATAAGTAGATAAATATCTACATATGATAAGTTGACAAGTTGGATCAGTTAATGTGTATAGAGCCTATTGCTTAGTTTTGCAAAACTTGCAGAAGTTTTGAGGAATAAATGAAATGGTTGTCATGTATCTTGTTTTGATTTAGAAATTAGGTATTCCGATTAAGATTAGGTTTCAAGAAGATGAGGAACCACTAAAACTATTTGAAGAAGTAGGTACAAATATACATACATACATTTACAAAGACATTATCTTTGTTTTTGTACAAAATATATGCAGTGGTACATGAAGTGTCTAATAAATGCTTAGTAGGCCTGATTCCAAGTAGCTTCTTTCTAAATTGGAAGCCTAGCTGGTCATAGGAAGACTAAGAATGTTTCTAGGACAGATGCTGGACATTTCAGGTCTCTTCCTAGGTTACTCCAAGGGTAGTCCAATCCAGTTCATTTTGAGACCCCTGTATTTTAGTAGCATACAGCATTCTGGTCAGCTTTAGAGTCTACTGAGTTTGGGAGCATAAAGGGGTGGGATGGAGATGACAGTTCTGGATAAGCCACTTGAAACTCCAGGAATTAGGGAGAAATTTATAAAATCATGAATTTGGGTTATAAACAGTTGATTTAAATATTTATCTGAAAGCTTGCATGATGATATAATTTAGTGAATAGACTTATTGACTAACATCCAAGATGTTAGCTCTTTGATCAATCCTGCTGTCACCTGATCTTAATTAAAGATGAGTACTGAAGTTGAGTGTTGCAGTACAGCCATTACTTCTTGCATTCCTAATAGAGATATTTTGAAATTTAATGAAAATTTTACCTTGAGGTCTTGAGACCATACAAATACATGGTGGAAAGAAGAATTAGTCTCCTCAACCTACCTTAAAGTTGGAAATTACTGGTATAATCCCTTGAGAGATTGAGCCAAGTGCAGTAACATCAGGCTGTTTATAAATTACTTGGACTCCTCAAATTGCATTATAAGCACAATAATGTATATATTTTCAAGATGAAATTATTGAAACCTCAAGGTTATGATGTCACAGATTACTGATTAGAAATGCCATGATGATTTTGCTAATTTACTCTTGGAAGAATTTTATATATAACAAATAAATACTATATATTTTACTATTATTTGATGCAAATCCACTTAATATTCTTATTCTGACTTATTTCATTTGAAGAAAGTAAATCCCATATATCTGGGGCAGGATATCAGTCATGTTGGTTCCCTCTCTCCTTCCTTTGGTTTTTTTTGAGGGCTTAAGTAGACATTATAACCAGTACAGCTCAGCAGAACAAGACCTACATCTTGCAGGCGTCAGCACTTTTTATAAAATAAGAATGCCTAGACTTAGTAATGGTAAAGCGAAATCTGAATGCTCAACTTTCATTTTCTAGGATCATCAAAATTTCCTGAAACTCTTGACTGAGACTGAAGACTGGCTATATGAGGAGGGAGAAGACCAAGCCAAACAAGCATATGTTGACAAGTTGGACCAGTTAATGGTAGGACACCTGGGCGTAGGGGCTATTTCAAGGGTGAGGATCCTGCAGCCTCACGTCCACATATGGCCCTTTAGATCCTCAAGTGTGGTCCTTTGGCTGAATCCAAACTTCAGAACAAATTCCCTTAAAAGGATGTCCTCTGTAAAACTTGGACTCCATCAAAGGGCTGTGCTTCAGGACCTAGAGGGCCACATGTGCTGAGGCCAGAGGTTCCCCCACCCTTGGGCTATTCTTTTCTTTTATAAAAGTCAGCTAAGTCTTACAGAATAAATGAAATGGTTGTCATGTGTCTCGTTTTGATTTAGAAATTGGGCACTCCAATTAAGATTAGGTTTCAAGAAGCTGAGGAACGACCAAGAATGTTTGAAGAATTAGGACGAAGGCTGCAACACTATGCGAAAATAGCAGGAGACTACAGGAATAAAGTGAGTCCTTTTATATGTGGCCGGTGAAAACTACATAGAAATTACCATTAACAAATAAGCCGACTGGGCAACTTCCGCAAAATTTCCCTCAGAAAAAAGGGAAATTAGCGTTTTGGATTGGGTAGTCCTCCCCTGTCCCATCAACTACACTGGAGAATTTGCCAAGAAACCAATTACAATATTATGGGAAGGAATTGATGTTCCCTTCAAAGATTTTAATGTATTCCATGTGCTTCATTAACTGTCCGCTTTACTTCAGATGTACCATCAGCTTTTTAATTACATAAAATAACCAGTTTTGCTTACTTTAGGATGAGAAATACATCCACATTGATGAATCAGAAATGAAGAAAGTTGAAAAGTCTGTCAATGAAACAATGGAGTGGATGAATAATGTCATGAATGCTCAGGCTAAAAGAAGCCTTGATCAGGACCCAGTTGTGCGTGGCAGTGAAATAAAAATAAAGATAGAGGTGAGTGTTGCCATGTATCCCTGTTTTCTTCCCTGAGTCTTTAACACCTTTCTGTTGAAATTGTATCTCCAGAGAAAAATTTATCAGATGAGCCTTGGAGAACCTGCTCCTGTTATCCTTTCACCTTTACCTGAACCCTTCTTGCCTGGCACTTAAAAAATGCTTATTGATTGATTGAATCACATACCCTAGAAAAAGGCAAAGAAAACAAAGAAATCTCATAAACAAGAGAGTCTTAAATGAGGAGAAACTCAGTGCAGTGCCGGCCTTGGAGCCAGGAAGAGCTTCTGGGTCCCCTTCTCCCACATCCTAACTCTGTGACCATGAACCTCAGTGCTCCTGGCCATCCTCCAAACCTCCAAAACTTTGAGTTCTTACCGGTGACACCACAGTCCAGGTTTCTCCCTAATGAGAGCGATGAAACTCCTGCACAGAAGAATGTCATGGTGAAAATGTTTGGTCTGTCTTTATTCAGTCTGCAAATCTCAGATTTATAGAAGAGTTCAGTATGTAAGGTTCCATTTTAGCAGGCTAGCTTGCCATTGGATAAGGAAATCAGAAAGTAGAGAAGAAAGATCTCTCCAAAAAGGCATGAAGAAATCTGAGCTAACCTCTCTTTGTCTTTCTGCCTCAGGAATTAATCCATACTTGTGAACCAGTTGTAACACAACCAAAACCAAAAATAGAATCTCCCAAGCAGGAAAAAACGTTGAATGGCCCCAATATGGATAAGAATGAAGATTTTGAAGTAAAAAATGACCTGAATGCTGAAGGCCTACATCAGAATGGAGATTGTCATCCTGGTGACAACAGCACCATTCACATGGATTTGGACTAAGTCACTTGGAGTTAAGCAGGGTCACTACCAACAAATGATGAAGAAAATATTTTTTGCTGTAGTATGTAATTCTAAAAGACATACTGAGACTTATTTATATTTTCTTTTTTAAGGATGTTTAGAAATTTTTTGTGTATTATATGGAAAAATGCAAAGCTTAAGTCTGTAGTCATTATGATCCTAAAAGGGAAAATTGCCTTGGTAACTTTCAGATTCCTGTGGAATTGTGAATTCATACTAAGCTTCTGTGCAGTATTAACCATTTGCATCAGTAAGGATGAAGTTGATTTTGTCTTCTGGAAAAAAAAAATGTACTGCTCATTCAAGAGGGTTGTGACTAAAAATCTTTAAGCATTTGTTTCTGCCAAGGTAGTTTTCTTGCATCTTACCCTCCATTTCTGCATGTGTGTGGGTGTGTATGTGTGTAAATATGATTAAATCTGACTTCATAAGGGCTTTTCAAAATTGTCTAATAGGGTAGGATTTTTTTCTTCATTGTTGTTATTATTTATGTTTCATCAGGTAAAACAAAAGATAATGAAATGTATTAGTAGCATGCAGAACAAAAACTTAAAATTTATCTCTTGCTAAACAGTACATTGTCCTGTGGAGGTTTACCAATGGAGGAAATGTTGGTCCTGTTGTAACTGGTATTGTGAAGCATTTAATGAGCTTTAATAATAAAGTTCATACAATGGTGTCATTTCTAAACTATTGGCTTTGTTGGTTATTTGTAAACACTGATAGAAGCTTACAGTACAGGCCACTCTTTGTGAAATCCCAATTTCCTTTTCACATGTGTTTTCCAATTTATAAAATGACAGTACCTTTTTCTTTAGTTCAAAATGGCTAACATTAATATTTTGTAAGGACTGAACACTGAGGTGCAGAGAGTATAATAAGCAACTTGTTGGGGGTACCTTAGTTTTGTTATATGTAAAATGTGTTTTATATATATATATATATATATATATATATATATATATATATATATATATAAAACAATATAGTAATTACTATTACTTATGAAAACAAAGATACACCATTTTAGGTGGCATCTCTAGCCTATTTGTATTACCATTTGTTCCCCACCATCCATCCCTTCCACACACAAATACAAAAACACACTAAAACATGCTTTGGTAGTAGAATGCCAGTAATTCTGAATTTACATTGTTTGAAGTACCCATTCCTTTAGGCTCGGTAATACTGTTAAGCACTTTTTTTTTTTTAATTTATTTTACTGTTCCACAATCATTACCATAAAACTTAGATTTTTACCCCACCACAACTTGAATACATTTTCACTATAGTCATCTTGTGTAGACGAACTAAAATAAATGGAAGAAATCATAACAAATCAAAACATAATACACACACACACACACACACACACACACACACACACACACAGTCTGCTACATTTTGCAAATGAATTCCATAGTTATTTCTCTGAGTGTGGAAGGCATTTTGCCTTAGAAAACCATTGGGAATTTTTTTTTTTTTTGAAGTTCTTGCAGTATTATGAAGTTTCACCAGAAAAAAACTCGCACACTGTGGTCGTTGCTGTGCACAAAGTTCTGGTTCTGCTCCTTTCGCTCAGCATCAGCTCATAGAAGTCCTTTCAGGTCTCTCTGAAGTCTTGTTCATCATTTCTCATGGCACAATAGTACTCCATTACATTCATATACCATAATTTATTCAGCCATTCCCCAATTGATGGGTATCCCCTTGATTTCCAGTTTTTGGCAACTACAAAGAGTGCTGCTTTAAATATTTTTGTATATGTGGGACCCTTTCCCATTTTTATGATCTCTTGGGGATACGGTCCTGGTAGCAATATTGCTGGGTCAAAGGGTATGCACATTTTTGTAGCCCTTTGGGCATAGTTCCAAACCGCTCTCCAGAATGGTTGAATGAGCTCACAACTCCACCAACCATGAATTAGTGTTCCAACTCTTCCCACATCCTCTCCAACATTTATCATAGCACTTATTCTTCAAGGTGTAGAACAACAAATTCCCGAAACTATTACTGGAGAACAGATTTAATAGGTGTTAAGTGATAATGCATTTGTTAATGGATCTGAAAACTAAATGTATTGTTGAAAATGTATTACATGCTTTCCTTCTGCCTTAATTCAGTACCCCAAACAGCCTCTACTGTTCGTAAAGTACACGATTGGGCAGTGGGTATTACAGGGTGTTCAGCTAGGTGGTGCAGTGGAGAGAGCCCTGGGCATGGAATCAGGAAGACTCATCTTCAGGAGTTCAAATCTGGCCTTAGACATTTACCATCTGTGTGACCCTAGGCAAGTCAATTAACTCTACCTGTTCCTCATCTGTAAAATGAACTGAAGAAGGAAATGGCAAACCACTCCAGTAGCTTTGCCAAGAAAACCCCAAATGGGATCACAAGAATTGACACAACTGAGCATTACAGGGGTTAAAATTAGTTTCGTCCCTTCAAGGCACTTAGTCTAGGGGAAGAAAAGGTATTAAAGGGTAAATAAGTATAATACAAAGGAGTGTGTAATAGGGGTGAAAGGGTCAGGTCAAACGGAGAAATATTAAGACTGGGTGTAAGATTGCTTTCGTAGGAGTTATATTTGAGTTGAAATTTGAAAAGGAAGAGGAAGAAAGACTTGAGTAGAAAAATCAGCATACTTACTTACCTTATGTGCTAGTGTTTACTGCATTAGGTGCTGGGAGTACCAGGACAACTGTCTGTGATCTCAGAAACAAAAGAAAATATATAATGCATGAGGAATACTTCTAGCCAAAGCTAGGGCTGATGTGAAGAGTAAGGATGAGGAACCGTGGTGGAAACTGGAGCTAAAACTTTATAACATTTTTCTTTATTTTTTAGTTCAATATAAAATTTTTAAAATCGGTTATGCATCTGAAGTCATGCAAAACATAATTCTATGTTAGCTACGTTACCAAAGAAAACAGGCAAAACAAGAAAAACTTTTTAAACGTATTCTTTAATCTGCACTCAGTTCTCTGGAGGAGGATGACATTTTTCATCATAGGTCCTTTAGGATTGTCTTGGATCATTGTCTTGATCAGAGTAGCTCTGTGTTTCACAGTTGGTCATCTTTACAAGAGTATTGTTAGTGTGTTCAATTTCTCTTGCTTCTGCTCACTTCACTTTGCATCAATTCCTAAGTCTTTACTGGTTTTTCTTAAAGCATCCTGCCTTGTCATTTCTTACAGCACAATAGTATTCCACCAGTCATAAACTGCAACTTGTTTAGCCATTCCCAAATTGGTGGGTGTCCGTTGTCTAATTCTTTGCCACCACTAAAAGAGCTATTTTTGTACAAGTAGAAACTTCTTTTTCTTTGATCTCTTTGGGGTACAGACCTAGTAGTGGTATTCCTGAGTCAAAGGCCCTTTGGGTATTGTTCCAAATTGCTCTACAGAGTGATTGAATCAGTTCACAACTCCACTACCAGTGTATTAGTCCCAATATTTCACATCCTGGCCAGCATTTGTTATTTTTCTTTTCTATTAGCCAATCTGATGGGTGTAAGGTAGTATCTCAGAGTTATTTTAATTTGCATTTCTAATCAGCAGCAATTAGATTTCTTCTTTAAACTGTTCATATCCTTTGTCAACTGTACAAATGGCTCTTATTTTTATAAATTTGGCTCATGAAACTTGCTTTCTCGATGAAAGTATTTGACTCTAAAGTAATGATTTCAGAAGTAAATCCTAGGGATATGTCATGGAAAAAAACCTTTCAGTAACATGCCTTCCTTTAATGAATATTAGGTTTTCTACTGGATTTGTTGCAATTATATTTTAGGATTGAAATACAAGATACTCCTTTCCTTTAAAATCTATCCCTTCCCCAAGCTCCCCTACCACCATCCTAGGCCAGCAGGTTCACAGTCTTGGTGTCAGGATTACTCTTCCTTCTTCACCCTTCAGGTTATCTCATGAGTTCCCAAATCTTGGTGACTGCCACCACATCCAATCCAACCCAACGTAATCCAGTCCAATAAACGTTTATCAGGTATCTACTATGTGGTGTAAAGCACTAACCCAAAGTGCTGGAGATACAATTAGTAAAAAAAACAGTTTCTGCTTTCAAGCAGCTTACAGTCTAATAGGATAAGAAAACATGCAAAAGGAGACAGGGAAGAAGGAGCAGGGCAAGGGGAGCCTCAGACATGGAGCTGGAACCTGGCAGTGCAGCTTATGACAGAGTGGAGTGAGCTGAAAGGTCCCATTTCTTCTGTCTTTAAAGGAAAGCATTGAGAGGAGGTTGGTACTCAGCCTTCCAATCAGAGGGGATAGGAGGCCAAGGGAAGTAGTGGATACCATCTCCAGCCACATCTCTGGCTGACCCTTTCTCTTCACTGACAGCCACTGACCCTGGTGGTGGAACTGTGAATCAGTAGAACTGTTAGAGGAAGCTTTGTAATGATGCCCAGAAAGTTAATAGCCTGCATACCCTCTGGCCCAGTTCTATATACCTACTCCCATTTTATCTCAAAAGAGGGGGAAAAGGATGTACAGGTGGTAGATCCAGGGTTCCCCACTTCCTGGGAATAGGGATTATTGTTCCCTAAAAGGCAACAAAAATGTCCCTGAGATCTGCTTGGCCCCTCCCTCTTTTGATGTAGCTTCCTGGTCACTTAGGAGCATAGAAAATAGCATTTATGTGGCTCTTACTACCTTACTGTGGTAAGCACTTTACAATTCTCTTATTTGATCCTCACAATAACCCTAAAAAGTGGGTGCTATTATTATCCCCCATTTTACAAATGAGGAAATTGAAGGAAATAGGTTAAATGACTTGATTAGAGTCACACAATGAGTAAATATCTGAGACTGGTTTGAAACTCAGGTCTTCCTGACCCCAGGTCCAGCACTCTATCCACTTCACCTAGCTTGCCCCCAAAAAACTTCCACTCAATGCAGCATTGCCTTGCACACATGTCACCAGACATGTTTCTATATGGAGACAAGAAGGGAACCACATCTAAGGTAACCTTGTTGCATATCCCTGCTATGTTAGGGCAAAGTAAAACTTTTGTTAGCTGGTCACTTTTTGAATGCTTCATTGTGTCTTATTCAAGTGGTGAGATATTAAGCTGGTCTCAAAGAGTACAAAAGTACTTAGCAGCTCTTTTTGTAAAGGATTTTCCTAATGGGGAATGGCTAAACAAATTGTGATATATAAATTGTGCTTACATATTATGCCATAAATGAACAATTTCAGAGGATCCTGAGAAAATCTTATGAACTGGTACACAGCAAAGTGAGCAGAGCTAGAACAATCAGTGATAACATCATACAGAAAAAAAAAACTTTGAAAGACCGAAGTCTGAGCACATGTTAAAAAAAATGAAGAAACAGGGGCGGAGCCAAGATGGCGGAGTAGAAACACACAAATACGCTAGCTCCGAACCCGCAGCCCATGAAATATCTGTAGTAAAGAGCTGCCAATAAATTCGGGAGCAGGAGAAGCCACATAACAGCGGAGCGGATAAGATTTCTGTTCCAGAGAGCCTGAAAACCTCTTGCAAAAGGTTCTTCGTGCAGTGGACTGGGAGCCCTGCCGCGGCCACCTGGGGCCGAGAGGAGCAGATCCGAGCAGGGAGCAGATCCAAGCGGGGAGCAGATCTGAGCAGGCTTCAGGGACAGAATCTCCAGCAGCTGCGGGGGTCCCTCCACCCACAGGTGACAAGGGTCGGTGAGAGGGTCTCTTTGGCGGATCGAGATGGGAGTGGGGAGCCCCCATGACTCAGGCCCCCTCGGGAGGTACCAGCGGAGGTGGGAGCAGACTGGGGCTCCCCAAGCAGGCAGGAGCCTGGATCCATTGTTGAAGGTCTCTGCATAAACCCCCTGAGGGAACTGAGCCTGTGAGGTGGCCCTGCCCCCACCCGGGCAGCTGAACTTGATCTCACACTGAATAGCAGCCCTGCCCCCGCCCAAAGCCCTGAGGCTGGGAAGCAGCATTTGAGTCTCAGACCCCAAGCACTGGCTGGGAGGATCTGGAGGCCAAGTGGGTGTGAAGAGGAAGCTCAGAAGTCAAGTCACTGGCTGGGAAAATGCCCAGAAAAGGGAAAAAAACCAAGACTATAGAGGGCTACTTTCTTGGTGAGCAGGTTTCTCCTCCCCTCCTTTCTGATGAGGAAGAGCAGTGCTCACCATCAGGGGAAGACACAGAAGTCAGTGCTTCTACATCCCAGCCCACTCAATGGGATCAGACCTGGGAAAACCTCATAAAGAGCTCAAAAAATTCTCAAAATTATGTTAGAGAGATGGAGGAAAAACTGGGAAGAGCAATAAAAGACTTGCAAGCAAAGTATGAACAACAAATCAGCACCCTGCTAAAGGAGACCCAAAAAAATGCTGAAGAAAATAACACCCTGAAAAACAGGCTAACTCAATTGGCAAAGGAGGTTCAAGAAGCCAATGTGGAGAAGAATGCTTTCAAAAGCAGAATTAGCCAAATGGAAAAGGAGATTCAAAAGCTCACTGAAGAAAAGAGTTCTTTCAAAATTAGAATGGAACAGATGGAGGCTAATGACTTTATGAGAAACCAAGAAATCACAAAACAAAACCAAAAGAATGAAAAAATGGAAGATAATGTGAAATATCTCATTGGAAAAACAACTGACCTGGAAAATAGATCCAGGAGAGACAATTTAAAAATTATGGGCCTACCTGAAAGCCATGATCAAAAAAAGAGCCTAGACATCATCTTTCATGAAATTATCAAGGAAAACTGCCTGGATATTTTAGAACCAGAGGGCAAAATAAATATTGAAAGAATCCACCGATCACCACCTGAAAAAGATCCAAAAAGAGAAACTCCTAGGAATATTGTGGCCAAATTCCAGAATTCCCAGGTCAAGGAGAAAATATTGCAAGCAGCTAGAAAGAAACAATTCAAGTACTGTGGAAATACAATCAGGATAACACAAGATCTAGCAGCTTCTACATTAAAGGATCGAAGGGCATGGAATAGGATATTCCAGAAGTCAAAGGAACTAGGACTAAAACCAAGAATCACCTACGCAGCAAAACTGAGTATAATACTTCAGGGGAAAAATTGGTCTTTCAATGAAATCGAGGACTTTCAAGCATTCTTGATGAAAAGACCAGAGCTAAAAAGAAAATTTGACTTTCAAACACAAGAATGAAGAGAAGCATGGAAAGGTAAACAGCAAAGAGAAGTCATAAGGGACTTATAAAAGTTGAACTGTTTACATCCCTACATGGAAAGACAATATTAGTAACTCTTGAAACTTTTCAGTATCTGGGTACTTGGTGGGATTACACACACACACATGCACACGTACACACTCACAGAGACAGAGTGCGCAGAGTGAATTGAATAGGATGGGATCATATCTTTAAAAAAAAATGAAATCAAGCAGTGAGAGAGAAATATATTGGGAAGAGAAAGGGAGAAATGGAATGGGGCAAATTATCTCTCATAAAAGAGGCAAGCAAAAGATTTTTTTAGTTTGGGGAAAAAGAGGGGAGGTGAGAGAAAAACATGAAGTTTACTCTCATCACATTCCACTAAAGGAAGGAATAAAATGCACACTCATTTTGGTATGAAAACCTATCTTACAATACAGGAAGGTGGGGGACAAGGGGATAAACAGGGTGGGGGGATGATGGAAGGGAGGGCATGGGGAGGAGAGTACAATTTGAGGTCGACACTCACGGGGAGGGTCAGGATCAAAAGAGAGAACAGAAGTAATTGGAGGCAGGATAGGATGGAGGGAAATATAGTTAGTCTTATACAACACGACTATTATGGAAGTCATTTGCAAAACTACACAGATTTGGCCTATATTGAATTGCTTGCCTTCCAAAGGGAGGGGGTGGAGAGGGAAGGAGGAAAAGAAGTTGGAACTCAAAGTTTTAGGAATAACTGTCAAGTACTGTTCTTGCTGCTAGGAAATAAGAAATACAGGTAAAGGGGTATAGAAAGTTATTTGGCCCAACAGGACAGAGGAGAGGCTGGAGACAAGGGCAGAGAGGAATGATGGAGGAGAGAGCGGAGTGGTGATGGGGGCAATTGGAATGCTCGGTGTTCTGGTGTGGGGGGAGGGGACAAGGGGGGGGGGGAAATATGGAGCCCAAAAATTCTGTGAAAATGAATGTCAAAAGTGAAATAAATAAATAAACTAAAAAAAAAAAATGAAGAAACATACTAGTCACTTTCTGACCCAGAGGTGTGATGACCCTTAAAAAAAATGCAGAAAGACACACATATTCACACATGTTTAATGTAAGAGTGTATTTTGCTGAACTATGTAGCTATGTATTGAGAGTTTTTTTTATGTTTGTTTTAATTTGTTCAGTAGGGGAGGTTAGGAGGGTCAGGGGCATGGCCAGAAAGATAGATTTTTAAAGTATTTGTTATTTGAAAATAAGAAACAGCTACCACCTTAATTCAGGCCTTGATTATCTCTTGCCCTGGGCAATGGTAATAGTCAGCTAACTGGTCTCCTTGCTTCTGGTTTTTCTCATAATCCACCCTCCCCACAATTGTAAAATTAATATTCCTAAAATGCAAATGGGGCTATATCACTCCCGTTTTGAAAATTTTGGGGTAAGCCCCACTTGCCTTAGGTTGTCATTTAAAGCTATCCATAATACGATTCTTTTTTAAAAATTAATTTATTTTTAGTTTTCAACATTCACTTCCACAAGATTTTGAGTCCAAATTTTCTCCCCATCTCTCCCCACCCCAAGATAGTATGCCTTCTGATTACCCCTTCCCCCAATCTACCCTTCCTTCCATCATACACATACACCCCTCTTCTCTTATTCCCTTCCCCTCTATTTTCTTGTAGGGCAAGATAGATTTCTATATCCCATTGCCTATATGTCTTATTTCCCAGTTGCATATAAAAAATTTTTTTAACATTTGTTTTTAAAACTTTGAGTTCCAAATATTCTCCCTCCCTCCCCACCCAGCCCCATTGAGAAGGCAAACAATTCGATATAGGTTATACATGTGTAGTCATACAAAAAACTTCCATAACAGTCATGTTGTAAAAGACTAACTATATTTTCCTCCATCCTATCCCACCCTCCATTTATTCTATTCTCTCATTTTACCCTGTCCCTCCTCAAAAGTGTTAACTTTTGATTGCCCCTCCTCCCATTTGCCCTCCCCTCTATCATCCTTGCCCCCACCCCTCACTTATTCCCTTCCCCCCAACTTTCCTGTAGTGTAAAATAGATTTTCATACTAAATTGAGTGTGCATGTTATTCCCTCCTTAGGCCAAATCCAATGAGAGTAAGGTTCATTCATTCCCTCTCAGCTCCCCCCTCTTCCCCTCCATTGTAAAAGATTTTTCTTGCCTCTTTTATATGAGATAATTTACCCCATTCTATTTCTCCCTTTCTCTTTCCAGTATATCCTTGTCATCCCTTAATTTTATTTTTTAGATATTATCCCTTCATATTCAACTCACCCTATGCCCTCTGTCTATATGTCTATATATATATATATATATATATATATATTCCCTCCAACTACCCTAATGCTGAGAAAACTCTCAAGGGTTACAAATATCTTTCCATGTAGGAATGTTAACAGTTCAACTTTAGTAAGTACTTTATGATTTCTCTTTCCTTTTTACTTTTTCATCCTTCTCTTGATTCTTATATTTGAAAGTCAGATTTTTTATTTAGCTCTGGTCTTTTCATCAAGAATGCTTGAAAGTCCTCTATTTCATTGAATGTCCATTTTTTTCCCCTGAAGTATTATACTCAGTTTTTCTGAGTAGGTGATTCTTGGTTTTAATTCTAGCTCCTTTGACCTCTGGAATATTATATTCCAAGCTTTCTGATCCCTTAATGTAGAAACTGCTAGATGTTGTGTTATCCTAATTGTGTTTCCACAATTCTTGAATTGTTTCTTTCTGGCTGCTTGCAATATTTCTTCCTGGGAACTCTGGAATTTGGCTACAATATTCCTAGGAGTTTTCCTTTTGAGATCTCTTTCAGGAGGTGATCAGTGGATTCTTTCAATATCTATTTTCCCCTCTGGTTCTAGAATATCAGGGCAGTTTTCCTGGATAATTTCTTGAAAGATGATGTCTGGGCTCTTTTTTTTGATCGTGGCTTTCAGGTAGTCCAATAATTTTTAAATTATTTCTCCTGGATCTATTTTCCAGATCAGTTTTTTCAGTGAGATATTTCACATTGTCTTCTATCTTTTCATTCTTTTAGTTTTGTTTTGTAATTTCTTAATTTTTTTATAAAGTCATTAACTTCCATCTGCTCTATTCTAATTTTTAAGGAATTATTTTTTTCAGGGAGCTTTCGGACCTCCTTTTCCATTTGGCCAGTTCTGCTTTTTAAGGCATTCTTTTCCTCATTTGTTTTTTGGATCTCTTTTGTCATTTGGGTTAGTCTATTTTTTAAAGTGTTATTTTCTTCAGAATTTTTTGGATCCCCTTTAGCAAGCAATTGCCTTTTTTTTTTATTTACGATTTTCTTGCATCACTCTCATTTCTCTTCCCAATTTTTCCTCTACTTCTCTTACTTGACTTTCAAAATCCTTTTTGAACTCTTCCACGTCCTGAGACCAATTTACATTTTTTTTGGAGGCTTTGGATGTAGGAGCTTTGACTTTGTTGTCTTCTTCTGGTTGTATGTTTTGATCTTCCTTGTCATCAAAATAAGATTCTATAGTCTAATTTTTTTTCCTGGTGTTTGCTCATTTCCCCAGCCATTTTGAGTTCTTTGTCAAGGTAGTTCTCTGTTTCCAGTGTGGGGGGAAGAGTGGGATGAGTGTGCTATCCTAAGCTTCAAGAATGTGCAGCTATTTTCAGAAATACTTCTAGGGACCTGCAAATTTTGAGCTCTTCCAAGGTTGTATGATCAAAGGAAAGGTGTTTACTCCTCTCCTAATTTGTACTCCAGTCTGTGAGTGAACTCATGCATTCTTTTCTGCCTTAGAATTGTGAGGATTCCCACAAGTTCCACCAAGCCAGCACTCCTCCTTGCCCTCGGACTACCACCAAGGACTGCTTTCCAGATCCAAGCAGGGCAAAGCAAGAGAATACCACTTCAGCACCAGCAAAGAGATCCCTGCAATCCCCCTCTGATCAACTTCTCAATTCCCCCCACAATTTGTGGCCATAGAGTTCCAGAAACAGCTGCTGCTGCTGCCACTACTTCTGCCCCCTCCACTGCCCTGGGACTGGGGCTGGACCACATTGCTTTTTCACATAGGTGGGACAGGCTTTTCCCACTGACCTTCCAGGTTGTCCTCTGCATTTTGGGATTGAGAAATCTGGAAACGACCACAGCTATCAGTGATTCAGTGCCCTGAGACCTGCTTTGGTCCATCTGTGCCAGCACACTGGACTGTCCTTGGCTCCCAGCTCAGCATGATAGATGCTTCCTGTCAACCTTCTAGGCCATCTTGGGCTAGAGATTTGCTTCATTCTATACACTCTGTCATTTTTGAGTTTTGCAACTCCAAAATCTGTTTAGTCATTTTTTACAGGTATTCATAGGGATTTGGGGGAGAGCTCAAGGAAGTCCCTGCTTTTATTCAGCCATCTTCCATAATATAGTTCTTACCTACTTTTCGAGTTCTGTTTCATCTTCATGTGTTCACTAGTCCAAAATGGTTGGCCATCTGTTCTCCACACAAATTCCATTTCCTACCCCTGTGCCATTTCAGAGGAGGCTGTAAGGGACTCCTTCACCTCTGAAGCATTCCTAGCTTCCTTGCTTTGATCAAGAATGATGTGCTGAGGCCTTTCATGATAACCTCTCTCTCCCCAGGTGTCTTAGTTTGCTCACATCCTTGAAATTACTTTGAATCCCTGGGTATTTTTAGTGGAAACTAATATGACACAATAGACAAAGGACCAGTCTTTGAGTAAAGACCTTGGTTCTAGATTTGCTTTGAATACATACTGACTGACTAGAGACAAGTCACTTAACCATTCAGTTCCTCTAAGCAACTCTAGATACTGAATTGCAAGAAGAATTGTTAATCTAGATAAATCATAAGGATGGAATTATAGGCCTATCTGAAGCCTTCCCAAGCTCAGAATAAAAACTTAAATGTTTTATTAGTCTGTTTGCATGAATTAATCCTCCAGGAAACTGAGGGATGGGAACCTTCAGGTTATTGTTACAATTTTTGTGTCCTCTGTTCCTTGTACCAGGTCTGGGCCAATGGTTTCACTGATGTCAAAAACTCCCTCAAATTGAATTGACAACTCGTTTGCATCTTAAGGAGTTGGTTGGGGCCCTGAGCTGTTGGATGACTTCCAATGATAATGTAGCTGGTATGTTTCAGACAGGCCTTGCACACAGGTCTTCTGATTCTGAAACCTCTATCCACTACTATTTTATTCTGGCTCTCTTTTACAAACAGGAAATGATGAATGAATGTTGAATTGAATTGCTCCAAGTCACACAGATAATAAATGACAAAGCCAGGAATTGAGCCCTGGCTGCTGACTCCCAAGTCCAGAACTCTTTCCACTTCACATCTACAGTAAGTAGTGAGCAGAGCAAATTTAATCAATTGTTTCATGGTGTCTTTAAAGGAACCTTCTAGTTTCTGACCTCTGCCCTAGTTCAGTCCTCTGTCACCTCTTGGCTAGATGGTTGTAATAATCTCCTAATTGGTCTCTGCCTCTGATATCTTCCTCTTCCACTCCATTTTCTATGTAGCTGCCAAAATAATCTTCCTAAGACATAGCTGTGAGCACACCCTGCTTAAGAAACATTTAGTGGCATCCTGTTGCCTCTAAGATACAATAAGGAGTTTTCCTTAGCTTGGTTATATGAGGTTTTCAGAAATCTTGTTTCAACTGACCTTTCCAGGCTTATTTCTTATTGTTCCCCATTCATATACTTCATGGTCTAGCTAGCTAGAGTCTTTGAGCTCTTCTCTGAATTTTATATTCTATATCCCTCTACCCCACATTCCCATGGAGTGTTACACCCAGAATATATTCTTTCTTCCTCCTAACCTTCCTCAAAGGCTCATTTCAAGGATCCCCTTTCCATCAGAAGCCTTTCATGATGTCCCTACTTGTTAATACTGTTTCCTCAAAATATCTTGTATTAATTCATCTCTGTAACTCATCCTGCAAACCTCCACCACCAGTAGAAGGTAAGGTCTTTGAGGGCAGGGGTCATTTCACTTTTACCTTTGTATCCCTGAAGACTATACAAAACAGGTAAAAAATATAGCAGACCTGTCATTGCATTGGTTCCCAATGAGGAAGCTCCCTCTACAAGTGCAAATTTGTACCTAGTTTTAGGGAGGTGTTTGATAATTAATAATTTCGTAATTAAGCTGTTTGTATGCCCCTAGCCAAAACAGTGAATCCTAGTCCAAAGCAGTCCCCTTCCATTCGTTTTTCTCATCCTTCAGAAAATATGGCTGACTTAACTGGCATCATTGTCCTTGGACTGGCAGTACTCAGAAGCTGATATTTTAAATGACTGCCAGTGGGATCACAGAACCACCTTTGACAGTTTGCACCCACCCATTCTTCTATCTCATGTCTGTCATTCATTGGATGGGGACATTATGGAGGAGTATTCCTTGCCATTTCTAGAAATGAGGGGGTATACTAGATGATCTCAAGCATTCCTGTCAACTCTAACCCTACATGAATCCCATGAAATTGCTAGAATATTTTGTGGGTGGCTTTACCAAATTCTACTCATCAGAAGATGATGATTATTCCATAGGGGTAACATCAGGCCACATCTCCTCCCCAATTCCCACCCCACCTTGGCTCTTATTTCTAATAGAATTCCAGTCATAGCAACATTAGCAATTGAATCTTTAATACTAATACTATGTGATTAAAAGTTCTGTATAATACCCAACCACAAATAGCTATAATAAGAAGTCCTTATAGTCTCCATACTTTATAGTTATGAAGTATTTTATATTTGTTATTTCCTTAGGCCACAGTCTAACATCAGACAGTAACATAGATCAGACCTGTGACTTCACTGGTAGAGGTGAGAAAACTCCCTCTACCAATATGGGTCATCAATTTCTTTGCAAATTACAGTCTTATAAAACTGCCTTGAACATTTGCCCAGAGGAGGAAAAATGCAGAAAAATGGCACAATTTTTTTTTTTACCAACACTAATATTTCTTGAGCGTGATTTCTACTCAATGTATAGGAATATATATGTATATGTATTTGTACATATATGTATACACACATATATGTATGTGTATGTACAACTACACACACACATATAGGCTTTGCTCTCTTCAGGTATTCCTGCAGTTCTGAAATGATCTTTTTTTGAGGGTTCAAAAACAAGAAATGTATCAAGCAGGGAAAAAAAAAACAACCAGTGACCCTTTCATACATTAGCTTTCACTGTGTAAACACTAAATTAATATGTGACACTTTTGAGAGCTCTCAGGTGTTGAATCACCAAAGGTTTTATTTTATGAGTGCCTATTAGCACATGTAAGAATAATCTAACTATCTTCATTCTGTTTGAGCTCAGGGCCACTTATTTTTCTCTGTCAAATGCCAGGATGGAATTTGGCATGCCCTCCCCTGCCCCCCCAAAATTAAAGCAGCATAATCATTACTTTAAAATTTTGAGATTTGGTTCTCATTAGCCAGAATTACAGTGTGACTAAGCGTGATTTTTTCATAATTGTTAAAAAAGTCATAATTTTTTTCTACAATATTATTTTTTAAAAATAAAATTTTATCTTTTGTTTCTACATCACCTACCTTTTCCACTGTATCCCACTCCCCAGCTTCTCCTAGAAAGCTATCCCTTATAATATAAAAAGGTCCAAAGATCAGCAAAATTCACCAGTATGTTGAAGAAGTCTTATTTTATATGTAGTAGTCCATACCCATCACCCCCAACTTCAACAAAGAAGAGGAGGCAGGTCCCTACTCATATCTCTTCTTTGGTACTTAGCCTGTTTTTTTTTTATCATTTAATAGCATTCAAGTTTTATCTCTGAAACATATTGCTTGCATGACCCTTGTCAATCTCACTTAAATTCTCAGTGTTCTGGGGCAATTTTTTGACTATATAAATTGCAGAGGAGCTTGCCTACTTTGGTAGAGGGAGTGTCCTCATTCAGCAGTTCCCTATATCAATGAAATGACAGGTTTAGATCCTGTCTCTTATCTAGAAAAAGCAGAGAGCTCCTTAACTTACTCTCAATTCTACATATACATCTCAATCTCTGATTGCCAAAGCACCCCAGATGCTGGCTCCTGCACGATACATTTGATTGGAGCTTGTAGCTTTGTCAAGTTCAGTCGCTTCAAGTGATCATTATTATTTTCATGCATGCTTATGATTCTTTGTCATTGGAGGCATTCAAGCAAAAGCTGAGGGATCACTTCTCAGGAACATCAGAGAAAGCATTCCTTCATTGGTGAAGAATTTGAATAATATGTCTGTAAAGGACCTTCCAGATTAGAATGCTGGAATTTCAAAACAGTTTTTTGTTTGTTTTTACTAGCTGTATCAGACTTTTTGTGTTGCCTACTTGCAACGCTAAAGTCAAGGCTTTGAAAATCCTGATGGCTATTCCACAAGGGTTTTGTCTTTGGGCCAAAGAGGGTGGCTCTGTCTGCTGTTTTATCTGGGAGGTACTTATACAGAACATTATCTGGACTCCTTATTGGAATAGGTGCATAGTACTGTGCTTGAGATGACTTGGCCTCTGCAAAGAATTTCAGCATTTTCTGAATAAGGACACCTTACAAGGAAGCTAGAAGAACTAGCTCTGCACCATGCCATCAACATTTTTCTGAACTTACCTTTTTTCAAGCCACATTCAGAAGTGGAAAATTGGAATCAATATTGAATCAATCAATACTGAAAAAAACAACTTATATACCCAGCTCTGTTTGTGCTGAAATGTGTCAAGAGAAGCTGGTGAGCATTTATTAAGCACTTACTATGTGCCAGACATTGAATTAAATGCTCTAATACAAATACAAACAACAACAATAAAGACAGACCCTGCTTTCTAAGTAAGGAAGATAAGCATTTATTATGCACCAGCTATGTACTTAAGCTACTGGTCTTCAGTGCTTTGCAAGTAGTATCTCTTTTGATCCTCACAACACCCATGGAAAGTAGGTGTTATTATTATACCTATTTTACAAGTGAGGAAGCCAAGGCAGAGATTGTGACTTGCCCAGGGCCACACAACTGGTGTCTGGAGCTGGATTTGAACTCAGGTCTTACCTGACTCTTGGCTCAGTTCTCTATCCATTGTACCATTGAGATGCTTCAATGGGAGGAAAATAACATAAAAGGGAGATGAAAAACTAAAGGGAGCAGGAAGGGAGGGAGATCCCAAGTAGTAAGAAAGCTACAGGTTAGAGGCATGTTCCAAGGTGAGAAAGCTGCTGGGACATGGTAGAGAAATCCAGGGAGTCAGGAGTGGAACCAGAAGAGGAGTGTGAGCATGTTATCATGTAGGCTACAGTCCTTTGTACAGCATGGCTTAGCTTGTGGCTATACATAGCAGATTCTGCCCTCCTCCCCCATTGTCCTCTTTCCCCTGGTTGTTGAATTGTACTAGTTAGTGTATTAAGCTAGCTTCCAAGGGCCACTGGAGTCCAGGTGGTTAGTTATGTGTTGTCCCAGCACTCATTCCTCACCCTTCCCTCTCCAACAAAAACACTTTTTAGAGATGTCCTAGGTTTTCCAAGAGTATTTGTTTGCAGTTGCCCTGCATAATCCCCTTTCCCACCTCCCTCTTCCCAGATCAGACTGTTCTTTGTTTTGTCATTGGTCTTCTCACCATCAAGGAAAAAAGACTCTTCTAATCTGCCTCCTTTTCCTCACTCTTATCTGTGCTTTTTTTCTTCTGACTCCTGTGGTTTTTTCTTATATTTCTTGACTTTTGCTCAATGTTTCTGGCCTATTAAAAATATCACCAGCCAATTATGAGACTCTTCTAGCTAGGTAAGTGAACTTACTAATAGGGTGTCAGGATAGAATTCTCACATGTGGATTCGCTTTATTTTCTTTGTTACTGAGTGCTCCCAAGAACAGCAGAGGTGAATTTTCCCTTAATTTATGTCAGCTTGTGCTTCTGTGAACCCAATTCTTTGAACAATGAACCAGAATAAACTCTAATATGATGTAAAATAATTTGATTAGTTGTGACCTTGGACAAATTGCTTTATCTCTGCAGACCTCTCTCCTAATTCCTTTCTCCCTCTATACTCAGTGATCTCATCAATTCCCATAGATGCAATTATCATTTCTATGCTGATGATTTTCAAATCTATTTATCCAATCCTAACCCCTCTGGTGACCTCCAGCCTAGTATCTCTAATTCTTATTGGACATCTACAGCTGTAGACAAACTGGCCTACTTCTTGTCCCATCGCCCTTCCTTTTATCCCTTTTAAGGCTAGTGCTTTCCCGGTGAAATTATCTCTAATTCATCTTATATACATCTTATTTGTCCATGGTTATTTTTGTGTTGTCACCCCCATTAGATTGTGAGCTCAAGAGCGAGACTTTTTGTGTGTGTGCAGTTTTTATTTCTTTGCAGGGTTTAGCACAATGCCTGGAACATAGTAGGTGTTCAATAAGTTAGTTGACTGCCTGATTGACTGTTTCCCAAACATAGTATTTCACCCTCCATCTCTATGCCTTTGGAAAAGTTATTCTGCCTCCCTGAATCCACTTCCTCCTCCCCTAGGATTTAGAGACTCCTTAGCCCGCCTTCAAAAGTTCTGATTCCAAGTTGGGTAGGCTCTCTCCTCAGAGATGACTTTCTACCGACATTGTATATATTTTGTGTTCAATGTGTTGCCCCTCATTAGAATGTATATTACTTATGAGCAACCACAATGTTGTCTTTGTATCCACAATACATAGTAGGGACTTAATAAATGCTTGTTGAATGAATGAATGAGTAAATAAATGAATTAATAAAATAAGGGAGTTGTATTACATAATCCTTTTCTAGTATCCCTTTCACTTATAATATTCTAATGTTCAGGTAATTAAATACTCAATGGATTCTCCAAGGGAATCTTAGGGAACAGTAAACTATAACAAGAAGGATTATTATTATCATGTATATTTACATTTTCTTCTGAAGGTACTTTATATAACTATTTACTCTCCTGCCATCCCTGAAGGAGTATGTAGCAAACTCTTTGCAGAGGTGAAAATGGACACAGTAGTGAAGAGCGTACGTAATATTCCCAGGGTCAACACAGTGGGGGGAGTGGGGTTTACAGGGAACTATGCAGTGCTGATAGGACAGTTCCCGATTTCCCAACCCGATGCTAACCTGAGTAAATAACTATTTCCTTGGGGGGATCTGGAGCGAAGGGAAGGAGGAAGCTTGAATCCCAAATTTTACACTTAGACATAAACTCAATTTATGCTGGGAAGCATGTCCACATCTGCTGAAATCATTTTTTTTTTTTTTTGGTCTTGTTATGCTTTGACTCTTAGCAAGGAAAGCTCAGACCAGGAGTTCTTAACCTTTTTGCTATTATGAATTCCCTTGGTAACCTGGTGAAGCCTATGGACCTTTTCTCAGAATCACGTTTTTAAATGCATAAAATAAAGCACATAGGATTACGAAATACACTCTGTTGGTGTGAATGGGTTTTTATTCCTATGTTGAAATCAAGATGTGCTTTTTTTACAATTAAAGTTTACAGACCCCTAAAATATATACATAGAACTCTTGGAGGGGTGTGGTCTGTAGACCCCATTTTGTCTTTGGGGGGAGGAAAAAAGGGAAAAAAAGAAAGTTACATGATAACTTTATTATATATTAAAAGGATAGCAAGTTGTACATAATAGATTTGCAGTTTCATGTACAATCATCTCTTTTTTTCTATTCTACTGTGTTATGGAAATGTTTATTTCACAAGTTCAGAATAAAATACATTTAGAAAAAAGAATCTCTGGGTTAGACTGTATTAGACGTTTTGATTTCACAGTGAAGGAAAGTTGTGAGTAAAAGAAAATATAAGTTTCTCTAGTATTCAAAATGAAAAAATTAAGAGGGAAAGAAAATATCTTAAGTTTTTCTAGCAATCACATTCCTAAGGAGCAGATAAATGATCCGTCTTTTGAAGTAATTTTAGTTACTCTTTTCTTTTATATCACTTTAAAAAAAGTCTGTACCAATAACAGACAAATCTGGTTTTCTTCCTATAGGTGGAATATTGGCAACCTCATGACATTTAAGTGTGTGATAAGCATTGGGCCACCCAGGGTTAAATGGCCTATTGGAATTCTTGGTCTGTTCCTGTGGCAACCTAAGAAAATAGAACCACATAAAAATATAAATTAGTATGATATAGACAGGACTATGGGAAGCCTATTTTTTATCTTTAGCACTCCCTCCCCAAATAATCTCCTGTTTGTATAAATTGCCTGTTGTATAACATTTCCAGTTGTATAATCAAAATGAGTTTTTTATTAGCAGATGTGAAAAAATAACTTTGACTCAATTCTGCTATTCACTCCAGTGATCTCGCATTTCTTTCTTCCCAATCATTTCTATATACCTTGAAGAATGATTTATTCTCATTGCTTCAGATTCTTATTTACTACCCTCCTGGATTCCAAGAAAGTCTTACCATTCCACTAAAACTCCCATGTGATAGTTTTCAATGACATCTTAAGGATCTTCATCTTAGAGTTCCATGTGTTTTTGATCATATTCTTCTTGATATGTTCTTTTTAAAAATTTTTTCAATTAATTTATTTATTTTTAGTTTTCAACATTCATTTCCATAAGTTTTAAATTTTCCCCCCTGTTCCTCCTCCCTCCCTCCCCAAGATGGCATGCAATCTGATATGGACTCTACACATATACTCCTATTAAACACATTTTCATATTAGTCATGTTGCACAGAAGAATCATAATGAATGAGAGAAACCATGAGAAAGAAAAAAATAGAACAAAACAAAATGAAAATTAGTCTGCTTCACTCTGCATTCTGACTCCATAGTTTTTTCTCTGGATGTGGATGGCATTTTCCATCATGAGTCCTTTGGAATTGTTTTAGGTCCTTGCATTGCTGAGAAGAACTAAGTCTATCAAAGTCATTCACTGCACACTATGGCTGTTACTGTGTACAACATTCTCCTAGTTCTGCCCACTTCACTCAGCATCAGTTCATATAAGTCTTTCTAAATTTTTCTGAAGTTGAACTGTTCATCATTTCTTATAGCATTACATTACATTCACATACTACAACTTATTTAACCATTCCCCAATTGATGGGCATCCCCTCAATTTCCAGTTCTTCACCACCATAAAAAGAGCTCCTATAAATATTTTTGTATATATGGGTCCTTTTCCCATTTTTATGGTCTCTTTGAGATACAGCCCTAGAAGGGTATGCACATTTTTATAGCCCTTTGGATATAGTTCCAAATTGCTTTCCAGAGTGGTTGAATCAGCTCCACCAAAAATGAATTAGTGTTTCAACTTTCCCCTACTTTCTCCAACATTTTTTATCTGTTCCTTAAAAGTCATAGGATTCTATGATTTTGTCCTTTACTATTTCACCTAGATCCTCCTTTATCTACCCTTTTCTTTTTCCTAGCTGAGGTATCCTTCAAAAACATTTCTTTGATCCTCATTTCATTCCTTCAGTCAATCAGTGAGCATTTGTTAAGCATCTACTATAAGCCAAGCACTGTGCTAGGTTCTGGGGAGATAAAGACACACACACACACACACACAAACACACACACACACACACACACACACACACACACACACACACAAATGAGACGGTGCCTGACCTTAAGGATCTTACATAGGTTATCTCATTTGGACCTTATAACAACGTTGAGATGGATGAGGGGAAGGAGACCCCGCCATAGCAAAATTAATTAAAGGATTTGAGAAAGACTAGGCTGGAAAAACTTTCAAGTTTTTAAAGGACTCTCTTAAGAAAGAGAAAATAAACTTTTTCTAATTGGCCCCAGGGAGCAGATCCAGCAGAAGTGGGGTTCATTTTATTGGAGAATTCAGTCCATTCACATTTAAAATGCAATGAATGAGTTTGTGTTTTTCTGCATTTAATTATTTTGCATTGATTGTTCCCTCCTCATTTAAGGAAGCACTTAGTTCCTACATTTTGTTTTGCTTACATTCAATTGAACCCATTCTACTTCCATAGACTCTCCTTCCCTCCTTATCACTCTGTTCTATCCCAAGTTCCTTAAATAGACTTTATTGTTGTCACTGTTGTTGCTGTTATCCTCTTTTTCATTTTGCTCTTTTTTCTTCTGTTGTTGTTGTTCAGTTGTTTAGTGATGTCAGACTCTTTAGGATCCTGTGGACCATACTGTCCATGGGGTTTTCTTGACAAAGATCCTGGAGTGGTTTGCCATTTCCTTCCCCAGTGGATTAAGGCAAGAAAAGGTTAAGTGACTTGCCCAGGGTCACCCAGCTATCACAGCACCTAGCACTAGACCCATAGTATTGATAATATTAATGATAGCTAACATTTATATAGTACTTTAGGGTTTGCAAAATGCCTTACAAATATAATCTCACAGGATCCTCATAATAACCCCAAGGAGGTAGATGCTATTTTTATCTTTATTTTCCACATGAGGAAACTGAAACAAAGGTAAAATAACTTGCCCAGGGTAACATAGGTACTAAGTGTCTGAGGCAGGATTTGAACTCACGTCTTCCTGACTCCTGGCACAGATTTCTATCCACCAAATTGCCTCACAGTAGACATTTAATAACTACATACTGAAGAAAAATGAGCATATATTGGTCATGATAAGAAATAATGAAAAATAAATGACTTTTACCATTCACATACCTTGTCCAATTAGATTTCTATAACCACCTCTACCTGTACACCAAACAGGTACTAATAGCCCCGTTTTACAGATGAGGCAATAGAAGGAATGTCAAGCAACTTGCTTCAAGTCACAGAATTATTAGTGATATTGAAGAAGAACCCTAAACTGGTGATCAGAACGTGGGTTCGGGGGCCTATGAATGGTTTTAGAAGCCCAGGATGTTTATTTTTCCCATTTTGTATTTACTCACCTCATTTGCTGAGGAGCTTGCATGTTAATTTCTTTTTTTATTTCAAGATCAGTGGGACAATCTTCAAGGATGTTGAGGTCCCAAGTTTGTTCAGCCTGACAGAAGGAGGACAAATCTCACCATTCCAATAGTATCAGGGCACACAAATAAGCCTTGAAGTATGTAGATGAGAGCCAAAGCACTGTGCAATGTGAGTTTTATTGTCATTTCAGTCTATCAGCTTATACATGATATAGTTTACCAGCCAATTGGTAATAGTAGAGAATGAAATGCACTGAGTACATTTGGAGTCTAATCCTAGCTTAGCTGTTAATTCATTGTGTGACCCTAGCAAGTGACTTAATCTCTCTGACTTTAGTTTCCTCTGGAAATCAAATGGATTAGAATTACAAAAGAGAATTCATTACATATATTCTAGACTTTAAAAAAAAATATGGCACTTTGATTCTAAATGTGATCTGCTTTTACAAGGGAATAATCACAGAACATTACTCTTTCTGCCTCAATTCTTGCTCTCATCTTTTTTAATGCATAATTTATTAATTTTTTTAGTTCTTAACATTCACTTCTATAAGAATTTGAATTTAAAATTTTCTCCCCATCTCTCCCCACCCCCTACCCCAGGACAGCATGCACCCCATCCATCCCTTCCTCCAGGCTGTCCTCCCTTCTATTACCCACCCTTCTTCCACCCCCCTTCCCCTCTATTTTCCTATAGGGCAAAATAGATTTCTCTACACCATTGCCTATATAGCTTAATTTCCAGTTGCATGCTGAAACAATTGTTAACATTCATTCTTATAGTTTTGAGTTCCATATTCTTTTCACCCAACCTCATTGAGAAAACAAGTAATCCAATATAGGTCATATATGTCTAACAGTGCAAAACACTTCCATAATATTTATGTTGTAAAAGACTAACCACATTTCCCTCTGTCCTATCCTGCCCTTCATTTATTCCATTCTCTCCCTTGACCTGTCCTCCCTCAATAGTGTTTCCTTCTGATTATCCCTTTCTCAAATTTGCTGTCCCTTCTATTATCTTTCCTTTTCTATCCTCTTCCCCTTTGCCCTCCTGCAGAGTAAAATAGATTTCCATATCCAATTGAGTGTGTTATTCCCTTTTTAAGCCAAATCCCATGAGAGTAAGGTTCAATTTCCTTTCATCTCTCCCCTCTTCCTCTCCATTGTAGAAGCTCTTTCTTCCCTCTTGCATATGAGATGATTTGCTACATTCTACCTCTCCCTTTCTCTTCCTCCTATTACATTCCATTGAACAGTAAATTTTATTTTTTTTTAGGTATTCTTTCTTCATATGCAGCTCACCCTGTGCCCTCTATGTATATGTGTGTGTACATATATATACACACATATACACACATGTATATATATATACATACATACACATATAATACACACACACACACATATTCCCTCTAACAACCCTAATACTGAAAAAGGTTTCATGAGTTAAAAATAACATCTTTCCATGTAGGAATACAAATAGTTCAACTTTAATGGGTTCCTTAAGGCTTCTATTTTTTGTTTACTTTTTCATATTTCTCTTGATTCTTGTATTTGAAAGGCCAATTTTCTATTCAGCTCTGGTCTTTTCAGCAAGAATGCTTGGAAGTCCTCTATTTCATTGAAATTCCATTTTTTCCCCTGAAGTGTTATATCCAGTTTTGCTGGGTAGGTTATTCTTGGTTTTAATCCTATCTCCTTTAACCTCAGGAATATCATATTCTAAGCCCTTTGATCCCTTAGTGTAGAAGCTGCTAAATCCTATATTATCCTGATTATATTTCCACAATACTTGAATTGTTTCTTTCTGGGTGCTTGTAATATTTTCTCCTTGATCTGACAACTCTGGAATTTGGCCACAATATTCCTAGGAGTTTTCATTTTGGGATCTCTTTCAAGAGGTGATCGGTAAATTCTTTCCATTTCTATTTTACCTTCTGGTTCTAGAATATCAGGACAGTTTTCCTTCATAATTTCTTGGAAGATGATGTTTTGGCCCTTTTTTTGATCATGGTTTTCAAGTAGACCAATAATTTTTAAATTATTTCTCCTGGATCTATTTTTCAGGTCAGTTGTTTCTCCAATGCCTTCTATTTTTTTATTCTTTTGGTTTTGTTTTATAAGTTTTTGGTTTCTCATAAAGTCATTAGCTTCCATCTGCTCCATTCTAATTCTTAAGGAACTATTTTCTTCAGTGAGCTTTTGAACCTCTTTTTCTATTTGGCTACTTTTGCTTTTTAAAGCGTTCTTCCCCGCATTGGCTTTTTGGACCTCTTTTGCCATTTGGTTCAGTCTATTCTTAAAGGTGTTATTTTCTTCAGCATTTTTTTGGGTCTCCTTTAGTAAACTATTGACTTGCTTTTCATGACTTTCTTGCATCACTCTCATTTCTCTTCCCAATTTTTCCTCTATTTCTCTTACTTGATTTTCAAAATCCTTTTTGAGTTTTTCCATGGCCTGAGACCAGTGCTTATTTTTTTTGGAAGTTTTGGATGCGGAAGCCTTGACTTTTATGATTTTCTCTGATGGTATGCTTTGCTCTTCCTCATCTGAAAGGATGGAAGAAAATACCTTTTCACCAAGAAAGTAACCTTCCATAGTCTTACTTTTCCCCCTTTTTTGGGCATTTTCCCAGCCAGTTATTTGACTTTTGAGTCCTTTGTCCCTTATAGGGACCTATAAGTTCTCAGATCCTCCAAGGTGGCACAATCAAGGGAGAGGAGTTTACTCCTCTCCTGGCTTGTGCTCTAGTCTGGAAGCAACCACAAGCACTCTTTTCTGCCCAGGATCAGCAAGTAGGATTCCCTCTCCAGAGCCTCCAACAGCTTCCCCACGCCAGTGCTCCTCCTCACCTCAGGACTGCCACTCAGAACTGAGACCCAGATTGGCTGTTCGATTCCCCTAGGGTCTTTAGGCTGAGTCCTCCAAAATTGAATGCTGCTGCACCAGTGACTGCTGCTGTCCTGGGACTGGAACTGGGGCCAGATCACACCCCCTCTCTCCCAGGTGAAAGAGCTTTCTCACTGACCTTTGAATCTGTCCTTGGCAGTTGTAGGTTGTAGAAATCTGAGAACTGCAGCTGCTACCCATGTTTCCATGCCCTGAAGCTTGCTCCAATCCTGTTCTTGATGTGTGGCCCAGGCTGTGCTGTGCTCCGCTCCTAACCTGGTGAGACAGACCTTTTCTGTCAGCTTTCCAGGCTGTTTTGGGCTGGAAATCTCTTTCACTCTTTTGTTTTGTGGCTTCTGCTGCTCTAGAATTTGTTCAGAGTCATTTTTTTGCAGGTATTTTATGGGCTATAGGAGGAGAGCTAGAGCAGGTCTATCTTTCTACTCCACTATCTTGGCTCCACTCCTAGCCCCTCACTCTTGTCTTAGAAGACATACATGTTGATGTTCCCTTAAGGACTCCAACTTCCCATTCTTCTATCTCCTTAATTCCTAGGATCTTCCTCCTTTACTCCACCTCAGCTAAACAGAGAGATAGTTAAAATCTTGACCTTGACATGCTTCTACTTCCACATACATGAACTTTGAAATTCATTTATCTGATCATAACCTTTTAGCATTTCATCTTTCCCTTTGCCTTTACAACCTTAGTCTTGTTCTTTAACCTCACCATGACTGCCAATTATTTCACCCCTCAATTCTTTCCCAGGCCATCACCCCTTCTCTTGGCTGCTTTCTGTCCACTTCCCTATCTTAGCCCCTTGGTGAACAAGGTCATCTCTACACCATCTTCCACACTCTAATCCCTTATCCTCTTGTCCCATCACCAATAATGTCTTGTCATATGCCAACCTAATATGACTCCTACCATTTTCTCCTACACCTATGATGCTAAACTGAACTGGAGAAGACCACAAAACCAACTACCTTCACACTTCCAGTGGCACCTCTTCTCTTTCTCCTCTCAGTTGCAAATCTTCATAAATTACTGAAAATAATGAGGCCATTCAATGAATTCTTTCTTCATCCTCCTCATTTTGAATCCCTTAAACATCTATTTAACTAGGTTTGTTTCCTCGGGGGATATATGAGATTTTGATTCTGTTGAACTAAGTTTGTTCAACTTCTGTGGCCTAGGAGGATGTACTAGATTGTTGTATGTCAAAAATTGTTTCTCTGTAAAAAGCCTCCTTAGAATTCTGATATTTGTTCAGTGTTAATCTTCTACCTCTGAACATGTACTTAAACATAGTAATACCTGTGTTTACGTCTATAATATCTGCATTGTGATAGGTTTACTCAGCAACAGTAACCTACCACATGAACTCAAAAAGGAGATAATTTCCCCATAACTAATTAGATATTCTGAACGTATCTCAAACTCAATATATCCAAAATAGAATTTAGTATCTTTACCCATAAATTATTCCTTCCTCCAAATTTCCCTGTTACTGTTGAGGGCACCACTACCCTAGTCACCTTGTCAACCCTGATTCTTCTTGAACTTACTCCCCATATCCAATCTGTTTCCAAGATTCTACCTTCCCAACAATTCCCCACTCTCCACTTACAGTTACAATCTGGTTGTAGGCCATTATATTTTCATGGGTGGACTGTTGCAATAGCTTTCCAGTTGATCTGCCAGTCTCAAATCTCTCTCCACTTCAATGCACCCTCCATTAAGCTGCAAAAGTGATTTTCCTAAAGTCCACGTGTGACCACTCCCTCTCCAGAACATACTTCTAGTGCCCTCCCTCTGAGATCACCTTCCATATATTCTGTATATATCTAATGTGCATATTCCATTAATAAATCAATCAATGTTGGAGTGTAAGCTCAGTTCTCATGTGAACAGTCTCGGGCAGGTAAAAATGAGGGCTTCTTGATTGCGAGCTCTCATGAGGCCCCCCAGGGAACAGCTCGGAATTGAAGTGTGAGACTCGAGCTTTCTTGTTTTTCCACCTTTTCTCAGTGGAAACTTGCTGGGGAGAGCATCCCACCCTTGAGATTGGTCCGTGGTCTGAGCACACCTTTTTGTTAATTAGCTAGGGGCTGAGAACATACACAGTATCCACGTGTGAACTATGCGGCTGGGAGAGCTTAAATGGGGACAGGAAAGCCTGGAGAGGGGGGTTCCTTTCTCCTGGGGAAGAACTCGCCCTGCATGTTGACATGAAACTAAGATCCTGAATAAAGCCTACCCCTTTGTTTGATTCTGGAAGTCTCTTCTCTAGATATGTTTATTCGGCTGTCCACCGAAGGCCTGGAGATAGGTAAGATGACCCAGGTAGCCCATGGCAATTAGGCCGGGACAAATCAACTAGCATTTATTGTGTTCAGTATACAAAGAAGGAAAGAAATAGTCCTTGTTCTGAAGGAACTTGCTATGTCTATCATTAGAATTTGAGCTCCTTAAGGGAAAGAATTGAATTTTTGCCTCTTTCTTGGTATCCCCAGTGTTGAGCAATAACAACAATGACAAAAGTGAACATTTATTAAGCACTTACTGTGTGCCAGGTATTATGCTAAACTCTTAGGAATACAAATACAAACAAAAAGAAAAACATTTCCTGCCTTCAAGAAGCTTATATTCTAAAAAGGAAGACACATAAAAAGAAGCTGAAAAAGTGCTGAGGAGGCAAGGTGACCATGCAGTGATCTTCCAGGGTTGGATAGCTTCTGGATTATGGTGGAGAAAGAGAGCTAGGAGTGGAGCCCTGAGAAGAATGCATATAGTACCTTTCCTTAAAAATAGTAAGAGCTTAATAAATGCTGTTGACTGAATGATTAGCTCTGGAGAGGACTTCAGGGGTCCTCTAGTCCCAGTTCTTCATTTTTAATAGCAACAGCTTACATTTTTACAGTGCTTTAAGGACATCTCCAAGTCTTGTCAACTAGCTCATGTTGCTTTTCCATTGTGCCATCTTTACAGATAAAGAAACTGAGGGTCAGAGAGGCCAGGTGACTTGCCTGAGATTGTATAGCCAATCAGGAATATCCTGACTATCAGTCCAGATACATCCATGTTTTTCTTTCCCATTAGAGGAGTTAGATTTCCAATGACCAAACCAACTAACCCATATCAGCTGCAGATGATTTTGCATAAAAATATTTTATTTTTTTCTTTATTCTTCTTTGGAAGGGAAATGGAGAATGGTCCTGAGGAACTCCAGGCCATGGGGGGTAAAACATTGATATAATATGTGAACTTTCATTCTGTTCACAGACTCAAAGAATTTTGGAGCTTTATTATCAAGCACCTCAGAAACCTGGTAGTCTATTCAGTATCAGGATAAAAGTCCTTTTTCCAATATCCCCAACAAATTAGTCTTTGATGGAAGACCTTCACTGGAAGAAAAGCCACTACCTTCATAGTCAACCCATTCCATTTTGGGATACCTCTATCTCTTAAGATGATTTTCCTTATAGTGACTTTCCATCTATTACTCCTAATAGTACAAAGCAAGTCTTCCTTAAGACAGCCTTTCAAACATACTTGGAGACAACTATTCCATCTTCCTATATCTTTAGTTCTCCCGTGTAAATATTTCCCATTCCTTCAACCAATGCTTATATGCAAGCAACTGGAGGTCCTTTGCCATCATGGTCACCTTGCCTTCTGGTTCTAATCTCTACCAAAAGCTCTCAGACATGGCTTACCCATCAACCCACTATACTCTTGGGGAGAGAACATTATAGAAATTATTTATAATCTAATTGTGGGGACAAAATTTACATGAACACCAGGCTCCTGGGGTGCTTAAAATAAAGTTCTGAAATTCTTTGATTCTATAAATTGAACCAACACTGGTGTAACTGTGCCAAAATTCTTCTCTCTGACTACAACCTCCTTTCCTTTATTTATTCTCTCTCTCTGTTTCACTCCTCTCAAATATATTCTTTGACCTTACTGTGACTGCCAATCCTTCCACTTACTCCTACTTCATTCTTTTAATAGAATGACCCTGCTCTGGCTTCACTTCTCTCCTTGACCCTATAATTAGGTAATTCAGTCATTTACTACCAATTATCCTTGAATTGCTTCCCCCTTCTCTCATCACCATGTTTAGCCAAACTCCAACTCTATGTGTGTACATATATACTATGTGTGTATATATATACTTTGCTTATTTCCTCTTGTCATCTGTTTCTCTAAAAGTGGATAGCATCTTCTTTCATTTACCCAAGTCTTTCCATGTGTTTCTATATCAACCAACTCATCATTTCCTGTACCACAACAATATTTCAACTCAGTTACATTCTATCTGAGAGATTGTCTATGAAAATTTCTTCCCAATTTCCTGCATTCCTTCTATTCTAGACTGCACATATTTTATTTCTAGAAGAAAATTTCAATTTAAAATAATCAAAATTATCCATTTTACACTTTAACAATGTCCTCACCTTATAATATGGTTTAAGGCCTGATATTACTGAATGTGGTTCCTTCGCATCTTTTCCCTTTGTTTTCCTTGAAGTTCCTGATCCTCTGCTCTACCAAATGAACCTTGTTATTATGTTTCTAATTCAGTAATTTTTTTTAGTATTTTAATTGGGATGACATAACATAAATAGATTAGTTAGGTAAAATTATCATTTTTAAAATATTGGCCTACCTACCCATGAACAATAAATATTACTTCAATTATTTAGATCTAAGTTTATTTAATGAAAAGTATTTTGTGTTTATGTTTGTATAGTTCCTGTGTCCCTTTTGACAGGTATACTCAATTTTTTTTATACTGTCTAGTCATTTTAAATGGTCTAAAATAATACTGAATAATATGACTGACAAATAATGTAGTTCCCCTATTTTTCTCTTTTGATTAAATCTATCTTATCTCTAACTTTGTCTGAGATCATGATCACTACCCCTGATTTTTTTACTTAATAAACTCTACTCCTGACCTTTGTTTTATGTTTGTGTATATCTCTCATTTTTATAGCTTTCACTGAAAGCAATATATTGTTGGATTCAAAATTTTAATCTATTATCAGTTCCCCTTGCCTTCAACCTGTTCTAGTCATGAACTCTCACCCTTATTTTTGTTTCATTGAAAAACAAGAACAAAATAAACAAACAAAAAAACCAGGCTCATCACTTTAAAAACTACAGAAACCAAGACACACTGAAAGCGCTGTCCATGGTGCTTCTTACACACCTCCTCAGTCTGCTCCAGTCAGAGCAGTGCTTCTTTATAACCTTGGGAAGGCTTCTTTAGCCTGGCATTATCAAGGGTTCAGTGTGTCTGATGAACTGGTAGGATTTGTTTTTTTTTTTTAAAAGATCTGCTTGCTCGGTAACTTTGTTTCCTATTTTGACCACGTTTTGCGCTCTTGACAGAAACACACAATTAAGGTACACTATGTGATCTGAATTCCAGAAGGCCCTCTCACAATCTGCTCAGGAAAACCAAAGATGCATGTATATCACTTTGCAAACAAACTCTCCTGCTTTGATAGGCAGAACAAGTGGAGAGGAGAGACAGCTTGTAAAATGACCTTTTTTACTGTCTAGGGTTTCTCGAAATTTCTTGAAAAGCTGGTGTGAATTACAGACTACTAAATCTATCCAAATCTAGTTTTTCAGTCACGTTCAGCTCTTCATGACCTCATTTGGGATTTTTTTGGCAAAGATATGGAGTGGTTTGCTATTTCCTTTTCCAGCTCATGTTACAGATGAGGAAACTGAGACAAACAGGATTAAGTGATTTGCCCAGGGTCACACAGCTAGCAAGTGTCTAAGGCCAGATTTGAGGTCAGGAAGATGAATCTTCCTGAGTCTTAGCACCCTATCCACTGTGCTCACCTAGCTGCCTCATCCAAATCTAGAGACCTCTTTAAAAATTCACACTTCCAGCTTTTCCTCTTCCATAACTAACTTTACAAAATTGTTAATCTTGATACATCTTAACATTAAGGTTTAGCTTTTATGTATATTTAATAATAGATCATTAAATTCCTTAAGGCAGAGATCTTGCATTAGTGTTCTTTTTATTCTCCACTCTG
This sequence comes from Notamacropus eugenii, assembly GCF_028372415.1. Taxonomy (NCBI): domain Eukaryota; kingdom Metazoa; phylum Chordata; class Mammalia; order Diprotodontia; family Macropodidae; genus Notamacropus; species Notamacropus eugenii. Next base: position 199,959,743 of record NC_092876.1, on the reverse strand, counting down.
CCTAGTTAGCTCAGTGCCTACATATAATAGACATTCAATAAATGTTTGCCTTTGGTGCAAGAACTCTCCCTGCCAAATGGGAACTCCTTCAACCTACAGCATGCAGATCTCAAACAATCAATAATTTATAGCTTTAGACTATGGGGGTCTTAACCTTTTCTGTATCATGGATCCTTTAGACAATCTGGTGAAGCCGAAGGACCCCTTCTCAGAATTGCATTTTTAAATGATTGAAGGAAATGCTAAGATGTTAGTGAAAATAAACATAATTATTTTTGCATTCAAGTTCATGAACTCTCTGAAATCTATCCATAAATTCTTGTAAAGGGAGGATAGAAGAGAGAGATTCTATGGATTTTAGTTTTTGAATGTTTTTCTTTGAGGATTGACTGAATTGCAATTGTAAGTGACTTACCTATGGTTTGATTAAGCGCCAGAGGCCTAGGTCTTCTTTACTGCAAGTCTAGAATTCTATTGATGTTTATTGAATTGAAAACTGAACTGAATAGAGTGATTGGGAATGTGCATTCTTGGGTGGAGTCCCCATTTCTGTACTGGTTTAGCTCAATAGGTTTAATATGGTGCTAATAAGGTCAGGGCCATGAGTATACTCCTGTGTAAGATATTTAACTTACTTCTTCATCAGAGTATTACATTGTACCCTGAGTCCCAGCTAACAATCTCACAAGGCAGGGATAATGTTCATCAGGTAAACTGAGCAAAAGAATAAGAACCAATCAGTACAAATATATCCCTAGCGTTAGAAAAATGACTGGAATCACATGCCCTACTGATGGTGGGTCAGTAGTGACACCTTTGCGTGAAAGTAGCATTTGTTTGTTTGGATCCATGATTTAACTGGTAAAAAGAATCTGTGCTGTGAAAACTCCCTCTGCTGAGGCATATCAGCAAGGTAACTGTTACTGCAGCCTGGTCTTCCTTAAGGTGGACTTTCTGCAGACCTCCCCTTGCAGGGCTCCCTGTGATTCTGCCTCCTCTGGGGTTCTGCAGCCTTGAAGCCCACGAGGCAAGGGGCTGAATCTAAGTTGCTGCTGGAACCTACAATTTGCCTATTCAAATTTATCTAAAATGAGAACTGTCTAGTTAATAGTATTGGAGCTGCCTTCTAGCACTGAAAGTTTAAGTGATTTGTCCACAGCCAGACACTTGAGTATGTGTCAGAGGCAGGATTTAAACCCAGATCTTTCTGATTCCAAGGTCAATTCCTTCTATGATTTGCCAGCCTGACTCTTTGGGGGGGGGGGGGGGGGGAAGGGAAGAGTTGCTTATATTAGAATTTTTACTTGGTTCTAGGTCCTATGTAATTTTTTTCAGGTCTGGAGTTTATAATAATAACAGATATTGGGGCAGCTAGGTAGTACAGTGGATAGAGCACTGGTCTTGGGATCAGGAGGGCCTGAATTCAAATCTGGCCTTTGATACTTACTAGCTGTGTGACCCTGGGCAAGTCACTTAACCATGATTTCCTCCAAATAAGTAAACAAATATTTATATAACACTTTAAGGTTGGAGAAGTACTACACATATGTTATGTTATTTGATCCTCAAAACTCAAGCCTGTGAAATAAACGTTATTTTTATCCTAATTTTACAGATAAGGAAACTTATGGATTAAGTAACTTGTCCAGCATCACACATCTAGTCAATGTCTGAGGTAGAATTTCAACCCAGGACTTCCTGACTCAAAGGCCAATGCTCTATCCACTAAGCCATCTCCTTTGGGCTAATAATAATTATAAAGTTGCCCTAAAGTGAAGACAAACAGCCTGGAAGTTTGAGCACCCACCTTGGCAAAGGATTTCTCCTGAATTTTTTTGTCTTCCTCCATATGATTAATTTGTAAAGATGAAACATCTTCTGCTAACACTTGGTGGACTGGCATACTCTGTGGATCCATCAGGATTTCATATGGCACCATAGGATGCTTCCAGGAGGCAGATGTAAAAACATCCCAGAGCTCACTCTGCCCAAATGTCCCTAAGAGGAAGAAATGTCATTGAATAAGAAGATGACAGGAAATCATATGCTCTTGAATTATGAAAGGCTCCGTACTAAGATCCCATGTGCCTCCTTTATAATACATTAAGGTTCATTATTTGACCACAAGGAAGTTCAGAATATGTACTTCTGTATTAAAAATAATCCCAGGGAAAATGGTCTGAGAAGCACCACCATACTACATTTCATTTATAGTCCAAATCATTCAGCATGTCTGCTGAATATCCACAGTATTAATGTAGTTGGAAGGTAGAAGAACAAAGGCAGGACATCAGGAGGGCCCAGGTTCCAATCCTGGTTCTGTCACTTATATGTCACTTAACCTCTCCGCACCTTGATGTTCTCATTTATAAAATGGGAATGATAAATGAGCTTGTGTGCCTTATAAGGTTAATACAAGGCTCAGACAAGATGATGCTCATGAAAGTGCTTTGCAAGCTATAAAATGCTACACAAATATGTTATTATGGTTATTCTAGGTGGAATATGATTAAGACCAATGTAGTCCTTGCTTAAGGGCCATGCAGCTAGGTGGCAAAGTGAGTAGAGTGATATGCCTTGAGTCATGAAGACTTGAGTTTAAATCTGGCCTCAGATACTTACATGTGACCCTGGGCAAGTCACTTAACATCTTTTTGTTTCACTTTCTTCATTTGTAGAATGGGGATAATAATAGCACCTACTTATCAAGGTTGTTGTGAAGATCAAACAAGATGATATTTGTAAAGCCCTTAACATGATGTCTGGCACATAGTAGGCACTATATAAATGTTAGCTATTAATAAGGGAGACAAGACAATCCACTTGCAACATGCGCACAGAGTTAGTCTCTTTACTATACCATGGTCACACATTCTCTTTTCCACCGTGGTACCTCTTTTATGCTTTCATCTTTCCTACACTGCATTATTTTTATTTATATATGTTTTCTCTAAGTTCTGGTAGGGCATATTTTATTTGGTTTTGTACCTAGCACAATACCTTACATGTAGCAAGAACTTAATAAATATTTCCTAAGTTCAATACTGAATAATTAGGATAAGGATTGCATATATTTGAAAAAGAGCAGAGTTAACTGAGGAAAACTTCCTGGAGGAAGAACGTACCAGGAAATTGAAAGGAAAAGAGAAATGTGGCTTATGCCATATATGTGTGAAAGTGTGAGGAAAGGTTAAGAGGAAGACAAGAGGCAAGCCAGGAAGCAAAAGAGTTTGAGTTTAGGCACAGGGATGAGAGCAAATATGCAGAACTAGCCATTATGGGACCTGGGACAAGCACTCAGGAGCAAGCACCATAGAAAGGTGCCTTTCAAATGAACTTCAAGATAAAATTCAGTTGGGAGTGTGAGATAACTTAGAAAGACTTGGACTTCAGATTCAACTAGGTGGTGCAGAGGATAGAGAGCTGGACCTGAGGTGAAGACTTGAATTCAAACCCAGCTTCAGACAATTACTAAATGTGTGATGTTGGACATGTCACTTAACCTCTGTCTGCCTCAGTTTTCTCATCTATAAACTGGGAATTATAAGGGTGCTTACCTGATTGCTTGGAGGATCAAATAAGATGTTATTTGTAAAGTGTTTGCAAACATAAAGCATTATATGAACGCTAGTTGGGACTATTGTTTTTGTTGTTCTTTTTCCAGGACATTGCTTCATGGGAAGCAGGGGATACAGAGACAGAGAATTCAAGATACCAGCAGACATCTTTTGGGAAGCTGCTGCTTGGTTGGGGAGGCCAGTGCTGGGTAATGGAGCAGAGTGGTGCCGGGTTGCTGAGGAGGTCGCCTAGGGATTCTTGATAGTCAATTTCTAAGTTCATTGAAGAATGTTATGGGCTGTCAATGTCATCTAAAGTTCAGCACCGATGGGAAGAGTTCCTGTAGACCCACCTTAGTCATGGCTCTGCAAACAGGTGAAAACTTGCCATTACTAATTTGAAATCTATAACTTCTTGTTTACTCTTCCTATTTGTGCTGAAGGTGTTCCAGATTAAATGAAACAGCAACAAATCTTTACTCAGTTTTTCCTATCCAGACTGTAAGAGATTTTAGAAGAGATTCAAAGAGGAAAGAAGGAACTTACACTCTAATGGAGGAGGGGGCAACATATGTACATAAATAAGGATGATACAGTATAAAATATAATTTGGCAAAGGAGTGATCAAGTCAAAATTACAAGAGATTTCATCAGCCAGAGATATCAAATGCCAAAATAAGACAATGGTCTTAATCAGATGTTTTCTTTAAGGTTGTTTCTAGATTTCAAATATTGTTATCTGTAGAAACACAATTCCCAACAAAATTTATTGCCATCAGTCTAGCTGGATTTCTCAGCTTAACTATCTAAGAGAATTCCCACTCTGGCCAAGTGGAGTTAGATTTTGTTCCCTAGGAAATGGTCCTTGGGTAGTTTTCAGCTCTTTTTCCAGGGAACAGTGCATGTGTATCCCACACTAAACCTGATCTTCTGTATAGGTGGGTGTGGAAATTCCATACCTATATATTCTCCATCCATGCTCCATAGACGAACTGTACAGTCAACAGAGGAAGACAATAGAGTCTTTTCTTTCTCTATCAGCTCTAAGCTAATGAAATGAAAGAGAACAGATGATAAATTCACTACAAGAAAGAAGAGAGATTTTCTAGGATGATGACAGTCAACTAAATGAATCATGGAATCAATAAATCAATAGCCCTTTAACAATAAAAATGACAATTATCATCATTATGGTTAACACAAATATATTGCTTTAACTTAGCTTTGCAAAATGTTTTCCATACATAATCCCACATGAGCCTCAAAGCAACCCTATGACCCTATGAAGGAGGTACCCATTGAGCCACAAGTAGTCTCTTAAAGTGTGCCAATTGTTCCAGCACAGCTCCACTTCTTTGAGTATCTCCTAGGATACTCCCCCCTCCAATTATATTCTGGCCTCAAATCTCAAATAATCAAAGAGAGCACCCTGAAAACAACTTATAGTTGTTAGCTAAGAAATAATCTTTTTGTCTGGTGGAAAAGATCCAGAATTGAGAGTTAGTTCCAGCTTTGGCACTGACTCTTAGTATAATCCAACAAATTTCATGGAGCAAACATTTATTAAATATCCTCTACATTCAGGTCCCATAAGGCAGGTGGGAATACAAATGCTCTCAAGAAGATTATCATCAAATAGGGGAGATAAGACAAATCATTTGAAATATCCATGGTAAAAGGTAATATTTGTGAAGTACTTTGCAAACCTTCAAATGCTATATGAATGTTAGATATTACTACTACTACTACTACTACTACTATTACTACTACTACTACTACAAACAAATATCCATTAATTCATAGGGAGTCAGGGAGATAAAGAAAATTATTGAACAAGTAGTTTTAGTGTTACAGAGAAAAATTTATGTCCATTTCTTTGTTAGAAAAATAAGGATAAGACTATTTTTTTCCCACTAGTTTGTTGTTGTTATTTAGTTGTTTCAATCATGTTCAATTCTTCTTGACTCCATTTGGGATTTTCTTACCAGAGATATTGGAATGGTTTGCTATTTCCTTCTCCAGTTCATTTTGTAGGTGAGGAAACTGAGACAAACAGGGTTAAATGACTTGCCCAGGGCCAGATAGTGTCTGAGGTCAGATTTGAATTTCAGTCTTCCTAACTCCAGGCCTGGTGCTCTAACCACTGCACCACCCAGCTGCCATTCCCACATGATGGATGTTGAAATGACAAATGAGAGAAAAGCTGGAAAAATTCTTTTAAGTGATAGCTAGTTGATACAGTAGATAGAATAATGCTCCTACTGTAAAATGTGGATAATAATAGCATCTGGTCCTGGGGTTGTTGTGAGGCTCAAAAGAGATACTATTTATAAAGAGCTTTGCACCATTTCTAGCACATAGTAGTCACTTAATAAATGCTTGTTCCCATTCCCTCCTTGTAAGAATGGTGTTAAATAAATAGGATATTATTTTTTCTAGCTTTTCTAAGCTACAGATAGATACTCACGATGTGACTGCATTAACATGGGCTCTCCAGAACTTGACATCTGTAGCAATATAAAGAATATATGTGTATAAAATGGGACAAAAAACTCCTTTGATTTATTAGTTTCTTATTACAGTTAACACATGCAATCACTTCATATACTTCACCTATGGCTCTAAAGGCAAAGAGAAATGGAGGTAAAACTTGCCCAAAAAAAGCAGAATGACGAGAAAGTTTCAATTTCATACCAGCTCCTTTGAAGAAGGTTTGGGCTTACCTGGACCTAAATAATACATTCTAACCAGGCCTTCCCCAGGGGCATCACAATCAGCACCAAAAGTGGACTTTCTGGGCTGAGCCTTTGAGATTATGAGCCTATCCATGAGTGGAGCCATCGGTCAATAATCTAGGATTCCTGCAGCTTATTTAAACTTCTGGTCTGAATCCATATGACTAGGTCAGAACCAAGTAAGTACAGAGAGGAGATGGGAGGGCTAAGGGCAGGGGCTAGGGCAAATGATTAAATTCTCCTACATTCTCTTCATTCAACATTCCTTTTTTTAGTGTCTTCTTTATGCAAGGCACAGGGCAATGGGGTCGGTGAGATACAAAGAAGTATGGAATAAAGTTCATATTTTCAGGGGGCTCAAACTCTAGTTCTGGTCAATGATGGATTTTTTCATTACACATTAGGTTGTCATTTTACAAAATTTTCTGTTTCAAAAACAGTCTTTCAAATAGCCATTTGCTGGGGTAAGTGATGGTGAATGACAGAAAAGTAAGTCAGAATTCTAAATTCTAATTTGAATGACCACTAGGGATACTTCCCCAATTATGTGAATTGATGCCAAGTGAAGGAAGTAGAACCAAAAACATAATAATTACAATGACTAAAACAGTACAAGCAGAAACAAAATAAAACAATAAACTCAAATAATGTTTAATTATAATTACAAAGTTTGGTCCTAAAGGTGAATTTAGAAAATATTCCTTCCTCTTTTCTTCGAAGAGATGGGAGCCTACGGATGTAGAACATAGTATACACCATCAGACTTAGTGAATGTATTGGTTAATTTTGCTGAATTTCTTCCCTCTTGCTCCTTTCTTTTTCTATTGTTTCAGAGACCAGATGTCTGGATAGTAGAGGAGAAGAGATATATTTGGAAGTGAAAATAAAATATCAGTAAAAACTTTGTTTACAAAAACTACTATGTATGTTTTCCTTGAAGAAAAGCAGTGATTGGAAAAGAGGAAGATAGGGAATGGTAATTATGTGCAAAAAAGATCTGAAATTCAAAGTTGTCATCATCTCTGGCTTGATCTATTGCAATAGCTTTCTAATTAGATTCCTTGCCTTGTCTCCTCCTATTTCAATGTCCTCCACTCAGCTGGCAAAGTGATTTTTCTAAAGTGCAGATCTAACCATGTCACTGCCCCTCCCCCCCAATTCTACAAATTCCATTGACTCTCTATTACCTCCAGGATCAAATATAAAGTCTTCTGTTGGACTTTTAAAACCCTTCATAACCTGGCCTCTTCCTACTTCTGCAGTCTTTTTACACTTTACTCCATTCCTTATACTTTTTGATTTAGCTATGCTGACCTATTTGCTATAGTTTGTAGGACACGCCATTTCTTGCCACCATGCCCTTGCAATGACTGTCCCCCATGCCTCCCTCTTTTTTCTCTTTGGTTTCCTTCAAGATTCAGCTCAAATCTAACCTTCCTCAGGACGCATTTCTAGCACCCTTCCCAACAGCTGCTAGTCCCTTCCCCTCTGAGGTTACTTTCCATTTATCTTTCCACGTGTTGTCAGAACCTAGTTATTTACATGTTGTCCCCCCAATTAGACTGGGAGGTCTCTGAGGACAGGGATGTTGTTTTTGCCATCCTTTGGATCCCCATGACTTATCACAGTGCCTGGAACATAGAAAGCACTTAATAATATTAAATGCTTCTTGACTGACTGATAATCTGTTATTTCTTTCCAAAAACTACCTGGAACAAGAATATTGTGTTTAAAAAAAAATAAGCCTTACTTTTGGGTGGTTCTTTCTCAGGTCCCTCAAGGGCATAGTCCTTGATGTCATAGGTATATATGTAACCCAGTTGGTCTGCCGCATAGGCACAGGTGTCTCCTGTTGTCACCACAATGCTGCTGATCTGGGATTTTCCTCTGGACTAGAATGAATACAAACACATGGCGTTCATTAAAACACTACTCATTTTTACCAAACAGTAGCATATTAAATGCTGTCTGAAACTATTTAAAATGATAACTAATTATTATGCCTGTATCAGTGCTGGAGAGTCAGGAAAAATACTCTCAAGTTCAAATAAAATAGGCAGTCTCTGGCCTCCTGAAGACTAATACAAGTCCTTTTTTTAAATTCTTTAAAATGGTTTTGTCCTACTTACAGGTATGAAACTGGCTATGAGCTGGGCATCACTGAAAAGACTCCAGAAGATAACAGAGCCTGTGACAGAAGGGGAATAATGAATTGTCAGATGAATTGTCAGTAATTTATACAGGATAACTCTATTGTGAGGACGTGTCATGGTGAGAAGAGTGAAGGTCTTGGAGCTAGGGAGATCTGTGGTCAAATCTTACCTCTGAGAGAGACTTTTTAGTTGGGTGAGCCTGAATATGTCACTTAAACCCCTCTGGGGCTCTGGTAACTCCAAAGCCATCAGTTTCAGACAAGTTCCAGTCTGTAGAAGAGGGAGTTAGTTCTCTCCCATGTGGATGAAATCCCAGGTCCTTGACTCAGTGTAATACCCCTTTATGCTGTATGGCACCAAAAAGTTCATGGAGTCTTGGTATTCTCCTACTGGATCCTCACTGCAACTCCCTAAGGTGGGCATTGTTATAGTTTACATGTCAGAGATGAGCAAATGGGAGCTTGGAGGGGATAAATGGCTAGTCCTATAGCTAGTACATGAGACAGCTACTACCCAGAAGAATTCTGCCTGGAACATAGGTCTCCTGACTCCTTCCTCATCAAGGGTACTTTCAACCCCAGTGTAATTATTCAGTCCCCATAATGTGCAAGAGGCTATTCTGAATATATGATATCTGGGCTCTACCTGACCCTAAGAAGTTCATGTTCTAACGAATCAAGATGGAGAAGGACATCCTATATAATTTTGGTTTGTGTTGGGTTTGTTTGTTTTTTTAAATCACTGAAAGTGGGGTAAATACAAACTCTTCATCAGTCATGATATGAAGTTCTGAATTTCCTCTCCCTAACCCTAACAAATATCTTGGTGACCATAGACTGCTACCCTATAGAAAATCTCATGTATCTATATATCTATGTATACATACATATGTATATCATACTTATGACATATTTCTATACAACTCATATACATAAGTATATACACATATACATATGTATGCATGTACACACACATATATATATGCACACACATATACATATGCATGTATATATACAGTTATACTTTTCACATAACGACTTTTCCCATTGCAGCTTCACTATATTGCAGGTTGGCATAAGAAATGAAATGAGAATTTTGAGGGAGTTTTATAGAAATGCAGATGATATGCAACGGCTAGCAGACAACTCAAAGCCATTGGCCAAATATTTAACCCAAACTTCACAATAGGATATTATAAACACCACATAAAAGAAAAGGAAAAAAATTCAGACTTCTTCTCTGGTACAAAGGGAGGGACAAAAGTTTTACACAGATATTCCAGATCATAGAAGTGCTGCATCCCTGAATCCCATGATGTGGAAGGGACACATACACCCATATATCTGTGCATTCGTTCACTCATTCACTCATTCACTCATTTACTTACTTATCACAAACATTCTCTGGGTAGTTGGACTTAGCTGTCAATCTTGGAATCAATCACCAAGCATTCACTAAGTACCTACTATGTCTAGGCACTGCTTGACAAAAGTGAAAACTAGTCCCTTGAGAAACTTCTAATCTACTTAGGGGAGACAATGTGTGTATGCAAAAATATAATCAAAATATACAGGATGTCTCAAGTTGCAGTTTTAAGTAATTGCTGAACCAAGACTTTTGCCTGTATGTACTGAACCTGTATATGAGAGAGGTATAAGGTTAATTAGAGAACACTGATAATGGGGCGATTGGGAAAGGCTTAATAAACATGACTTCATGGAGGCTGCTCAAGTTGCTCCTTGAAGGAACATGGTGATTATTATAAGGGGCAGAAGTCAGAAGGGAGGGAATCCCAGGCATGGAAAACAGCCAGTGCAAAAGTATGGAGATGAGAGATAAGGAGTCTTATGAGGCAGAAAGGCAGTTTTGCTAGACTGTAGAATATATGAAGAGGAGAAAGCCCCCAAAGGTAGGATGGGGCCATGTAGTGAAGGGCTTTAAATACCAAACAGAGGAGTTGTAATTTATTCCTACAGGTAACAGAGTAGGGGAGTGACAAAGTATTAGGAAAATCACTTTGGCATACCTGTGGATGATGGACTGGAGAAGGGAGAAACTTCAGACAGGAGAATTAAAGGCAAAGGTGACTCAAAGACAATGGTGGGTGTAACTAGTCTGCAGCATATTTTCCACAGTGCCCCATACACAGGAGGTGGCATTAGGAATATAATCCAGGAAATTATGACTGGAAAAGGAACTGGGTTGGTCATGTATTGTGCAAGAGAGATAACAGATGGGCAGCATGGGTGCTGAACTGGCTTCCATACAGTGAAAAATAATGAGAGGACAGCCTCCAGCACTTTGGATAGTGAGCAAGTATTGCACATAATAAAAAGCACGAAGGACTGGTCATTGCACCATTGGAAGGCACATGTTGACATTTACTCTCAATTAATCAGGACAAATTTCCAGAAAGAGATGAATTCTGCAGGAAACTTCAGTTGGAGACACAGGAGAGTGGGATTAATTACTTGACAATACTAGTTTATTTAAGTTTCTATATAAATACACTTTCAGGTGTGTTCTGGAAATGGTGTGTGCTTTGAATTTTTGTAGCTCTGATCATTTTACTTCCTCTCCCTGAACCTTAGTTTCCGTATCTGTTAAATGAAGGGGACTAGTACAAGACTTCTAAGGTCCTTTCCAGCTCTAGCATTCTATCACTTTGTATTTCAAATATGAGAGCTTACACTTCAGAGTTTCCTCCTCCTGGAGACTCTTAGAGAAACCCTTTGAAGAAGCTTTGAATCTAATTAGGCTTTTCAGGTTAGGATTTTCGTTTATCAAGTTTTCCAAATGCGGCACACTCCCCACCATGATACTTGCTTAGGAATTAACTGGCCATTCTTTACCCTCATGCTACATAAAATTATCGGTTTCTCTTTCTAGGATAAGAGCTCTTGGTTCCCAATCCAGGTAAGACAGAGATGCTACAGAATAGAGGCTAGAGATCAAGCCATCCCTAGGATATACACATCTGTGCCTCAACAAGAAAGTGAGTGCTAGATAAGATCTCAACCCTAAACTCTCCCATTATTGCCACGACAAAGAGCCATCCTGCCTTGTTGCTTCCCTCTTTTATGTACATTCTTCAGGCTACTTTTGGTCTTCTTGTGACATCTTACTCCCTGTAAGGCTGCACTTTACATTCACTATAACTTGGTATTCAATTCACCCTGCCCCTGTCCAGGGATAACCAGAAGATGAATGCATGACCCTAAGGCATCTGGACTTGCTCATTAAGAGTTATTTGATGTGAAGGAATGTCATGTGAACAGGACTCTAGAATTAGTTGTCTATCTTCTTCTTGTTAATAGAGGAGTCTAGACATCCAAGGTTTCATCAAAATAGGATGGGTCATAGCAGGAAATCAGTGGGGACCCAGTAAATGTGTTCAGGGCTGTTCCTTGCAAGATGTGTTTCTGTAAAAGTATCTTTGGTAAACTGCACCAAGAAAATCAATTTATAAGAGAAACACAGCTATATTGATGCCAATTCCTGTTCTTACCTTGGGGCCCATTGGAAATGAGAGAAGCAGTTTTTGATTCAAATTTGGCTGCACGGGTCTTTAGGAATGTGAGATGAGAAACACTTCTGTCTGTAACACAAGATGGGGAGAACGGCATAAAACACATATCTATCTGCAAACAGAATTGCTCCCAGTATTACCTCCTGCAAACATGGTAGCTGATGAAGGTGAGGAGGCAGCTCCTTTGGCCATGCTGATTGCAACGCTAACTGATCTAATGGTCTGAGTAACAATTATTTGCCCAGTAACCATGGGGTCAAGCCAAGGTATGAATGCTAATGGGCAAAATTGAGTTCACGGGCCTTCCTAGCACCATCATTCCCATCTTTAGCTTCTTTGAAGCTTTGATGTTGTCCAATTATGGACAACAGTAATTTCCTTGGATTTTCTCCTCCCTCAGTGAGGAAAGGGATAGAATTCAAGGGCTATCCAAAAGATGGAAATCCTTCAGGTCTTTCAAATTTTTTTCTTAAGGACAGAAAAGGGATTCAGCTTATTCTGCTTGGTCTCAGAGGGCAGAACTAGGAGCAATGAATGAAAACTTCAGGAAAGCAGATTTGGGTTCTATGTGAAGAAAGGCCTCCTAGATATTAGAGCTGTCTAAAGCCTTCGAAGGAGATGGGTTATCCATCATTAAAGACCTTTAAGTGGAGGATGGATAATCATATAGGAGATGTTGGACCATGTTCAGGTATGGGTTGAACTAGAGACAGAGGCTCTTACAAGTTTGTGTAATTCTGAAATCCTGTTTAGTGAGTTAGGACTGAGATACTCTCACAGATTACAAAGTGCTTTGCAGTGACCCTAGATGAGGCCCAGCTAGGTTTGGATGCTTTTGTTTTTCCATGAATAAAAGTAATGATAACAGCAAACCAATTTGAAAGGTCTCTTTCCTCAAAACAGATCTGTAATTTGGGTAATGCAAGTATTTTGCAAGTGAAGAAACTAAGGTTCTGAAAAGATTATAAGATTTGCCATAATGATTTGTATAGTAAATGGCACAGGTGACACTCAAGCCACATCCTCTGATTCAATGTCCAATGTTAGTCCACTATACCATACTTAAATTGGCTTGGGACCCATGATAGGTCCTTCAGAATCTTTCTACACCTAAGGATTCTTTAATGGGAAGAAAAATGGGTCATGGTTTTATATATATATGTATATATATATATATAATATCTTATATACATATGCATCTTATATGTATGCATGTGTGTGTATATTTTTTCCATGTCATCCTAACCTTTTCCCCCCACTTTCCCCCAACATAACCAAGATATCCACAGTTATTTCAGACCCAACCTGATGTAAAACTAAGCTCCCAAAACTCTGGAGTTTCTAGAGATGCCCTGGGGTCTGAATGATGAGCAGAAAATGTAGCAAATCATCTCACATGCTACAATGGAGGGAAAGAGGGGGGAGATGAAAGGAAATAATTGAGCCTTACTCTCATGGGATTTGGCATAAGGAGGAACTAACACACACTCAATTGGATATGGAAATCTATTTTACCCTGCAGGAAGGCAAGGGGGAAGGGGATGGGAGAGAAAAGACAATAGAAGGGGCAGCAAATTGGGAAAAGGGATAATCAGAAAAAAACATGATTGTGGGAGGACAGGTCAAGGGAAAGAATGGAATAAATGAAGAGCAGAATAGGACAGAGGGAAATGTGATTAGTCTTTTACAACATAAATATTATGGAAGTGCTTTGCATTGTTACACATGTGAACTATATTGAATTGCTTGTTTTCTCAGTGATGGTGGGGAGGGAGGGAGAGAACATGGAACTCAAAGCTTTAAAAATGAATGTTAAAAATTGTTTTAGCATGCAACTGGAAATTAAGCTATATAGGCAATGGAGTATAGAAATCTATTTTGCCCTACAGGAAAATAGAGGGAAAGGGGGAATGGAACAAAGGTGAGAAATAGAAGGGAGTACACACTGGAGGGAGGGGTGGATGGGGTGCATGCTGCTCTGGGGTGGAGAATGGGGAGAGATGGGGGGAAAATTTTGAATTTAAATTCTTGTGGAAGTGAATGTTAAGAACTAAAAAATAAATATGTTACATATACATATTTTTTAAAAATAAAGCTATAGAACTCAAAAGGACTAAAAAAAGAGAAAATAACCCCTCCCCATCCCACTTAATAACCTGAAGACTCTAGAGGAACAGGATGGTTTATAGAGCTGCCATCACTGATACACTCAGTAGTGAAGTTAAATGTAGCAGGTGGTTGTGATTCCCATGAACCAGTGCTTAGATTGCAGCTGATTTCATAGATCATTTACGCACTAGGTCCATAAATGCTACCAAAGAAAACTGTAAAACCAACAAATTAAAAAAACCCCAATTAAACACCAAAATAGAAATCCATAAAATCATAGAATAGATTAAGGAAAAAAACATAAATAAAAGTAGGTTTTTTGGGGGGGAGGGGGAGGAACAATAAAATAGATAAACCATTAGTTTATTTTTTTTAAAAAAAGGAAAAACAAATTACCAGTATCAAAAATGAAACAGGAGAATTCACAACAAATGAAGAACTTCTGAAATTTCCACGATTATAGTTATTTCTCTGGTTAAGTCAATTTTTATGAAATCAATTGTTATAATGCAAATATGTTACCAGGGGTATCACTCAAGTACTCAAATGGATCCAGAACAGAAGTTCTTAACCTTTTTTTTTGTGACATGTACCCCTTTGGACAGTCTTATGAAACGTATGCATAGTATTTGTGGTATTCAGAGTAAGATATTTAGATACATAAAATAAATTACATAGGATTACCAAAGAAACAAATTACATAAAAATATAGTTATCCAAATTCATTTTCTAAAAGTTCACAAGCCTCAGGCTAAGAGGCCTTGATGTATAACTTCTATCACGTTGATATTCCTTCCAAGGATGAAGATCAAAGTCCATCCATGGCTGTCCATCCCATGTGACTTTTGTCCATTTCCTCCCATAGCATGCTGGAAGACTACTTCATTTTCTCCTCATGAAGGTACTGGTAGAACACTCTACCTGTCTACTTATCAGCCTCTGATGTTGCCACATGATCATCCCAACTCTTCTTCCTATCATACATTTCTCTGATGATCTCTTCTATTCCTGTTCTTCTTTAGAGTTCCTCACTGATTATGGTTTCCACTCACCCCTGCCATTTTCAATTTGCTTTGTGAAATATCTGGAGTAGCTTTCTTTAAATTTGTTTTTCCCTCCCCTGCTTCTCTTTGCTTTATGAGATGATAATTTTTATAACACGCATCATCCCTCTTTGTAAGATTTTATGAGTTTGTTTTTTAATCCAGTGTTGCTTTTGATATTCCTCTCTCTCAATTTAACAAGTAAGCTAAATATCTGCTGACTAAGGCACTTTCTAGGCTCCTTTGGTCTCCTTGTTGTGGCAATTAATTTGCATTGTTTAAGCTTCTGGATAAAATTATTGTACTCTATATTAATGTCATTTCTCTACTTTTTGTTTTTCATTTCCTGGTTTTTTTTTTGTTTTCAATTATTTGTTTAGGAAAAGATAACAAGCATTTATTAAGACCTTACTATGTTAAATGCTTTACAAATATTATCTCATTTGATACTTAAAACAACTCTATGAGGTGGGTACTATTATTATCTCTATTATACAGTTGAAGAAACTGAGGCAGACTGGTTAAGTGACTTGCCCAAGGTCACACACAGTGAATGTCTAAGGCTGGATTTGAACTCAGGCTTTCATGACTCCAAGTCTAACACTGTTCACCACACTATCTAACTGTATTATCATTTCCATTTTAGAGAGAATTGCATATCATATCTTTTTTCTTCTTTTTGATTTGTTTTTTTTTTTAAACTAATCTGACTTTTATGACTAGTCAGTAGTCTAACTGTATACAGACAGATGATCCAGGGATAACTCTCATATCAATAACAAATCTTTTCCTGTTTGTTAATATAATGCTGAGTATAATATTAATTTATTATCACTTTAGTAGAGTTAGGGCTGTGAGAGAACTGGACACATCACCAGGAGGATTGGAGGTGGTGGTAAATAGGAGACAAAGAAGGTTTGGAACATTGGCCCACCCAGCTAAGGTAGCCCTAATATAGTAGACTGTAAGATGGGGGAAGAGAGGACTGGGATAAATGAGCCTCTGCTAATGGGAGATCTGAAGGGGCAGGGTAGGAACTAAAATGGGATGTAGGAAATCCGGAGGAGAAATTTCACCTACTTCACAACAGTATTAATAACCCTCCTCCCTCCAAAACTTTCGTTTCCTTTTTGTTTTATTATGTAATATAATTTTGGTAATAATTTAATAACTCCTGTTTCTTCAATGCTATAAGATTTATATTCCACTTTTCTTACAACAGCATTGGGAAGACAGTCTTGTAAAGATAGTTACTTCTATTTTATACATGAAGGAGGCTCAGAGAGATGAAATAACTTCACCAAGGTCACTCAGGTAATAAATAGCAAGGTCAGGACTACAGCCCAGATCTCCACACTTTATATCTAGTGACATTTTAAAAAAATCTCCATTGAATTTAGGAATTTTGTCTCCCCCTCCCTGCAATGGTTACTGTTCCCAGGTATCAACTGTGTCAACTGGTCAGTGAACAAGCATTCATTACGCACTTACTCTGTGCTAGACACTGTGCTGGGGATAGAAAAAATGGCAAATATCAGTCCATGCCTTCAAGGAATGTTGGGGGTGGAAGCTCAATTCCATGTGGACAGTCTCGGGCAGGTAAAGGTGGGAACTTCTAAATCTTAGAGTTCTCATGAGGCCCCCCAGAAAACAGCAGGGAATCGAGGAGTGAGACCGAGCTATCTCGTGTATTTCCTCCTCTTCCTGTGAGAAACGTGATGGGAGGAGCATCCCCGCCCTCGAGACTGACCTGGATCTGGGCACACCTATTGTTATCTAACACGCACGGTATTCAGGTGCAAACTACACGGCCGGAGAGCTTAATTAGGGTCAGGAAAGCCTGAAGGCGCTCTTAGCGCGGAGGGGCCCTGACAGGACAGAAGGCTCCGTTTTTCCTCTCTTCTCTCTCCCCTCCCCCTCTCTCCCCACTTACACTTCTACTTCCAATCTCTTACCGTAAGATCTTTGCCTCCTTGGGAGATTTCTCTCTCCCTCCTAAGGAAGAGCTCCCCCTGCACATGTAACCAGGACCCTGAATAAAGCCTAACCCTTGTTTGACTCCGGAAAGTCTCTTCTCTCATACGTTTATCCGGTTTGGCCAACCGAAGACCTGGGACAGGTAAGGTAAGACTCGGGTAGCCCTCAGGCCTCTAGGCCTGGCAAAGGAACTCCCATGTTAGTGGGGGAGAAAACACATAAACAACTGTGTACTAGAATTTTACCTGAGATTTGAAGGAAGCCAGGAAAGCCAAGAGATATAGATGAGGAGGGAGGGCTTTTTAACCATGGAAAACAGCCAGTGAAAATGCCTACAGTTAGGAGAAGGGTTTGTATGAAAAACAGCAAGGAGGCCAGTGTCACTAGATTGCAGTGCATGGAAGGAATATAAGTGTAAGAAGATTGGAAAGGTACAAAGGAGAAAATTATAAAGAACTTTAAAAGTTCAACAAATTTCTTTATATTTGATCCTGAAGGGATTCACTGGAGCTTTGTGAGTGTGTGTGTGCGTGTGTGTGTGTGAGAAAATGAGAGAGGAGACAGAAAGATAAGAGAGAGAGGAGAGAGAAAAAAGAAAAAGAAAGAGGAAGGATGGAAGGAAGGAAGGAAGGAAGGAAGGAAGGAAGGAAGGAAGGAAGGAAGGAAGGAAGAAAAGAAAGAAAGAAAAAGAAAGAGAGAGAAAGAAAAGAAGAAGGAAGGAAGAAAAGAAAGAAGGAAGGAACAGAGGGAAGGAAGGAGGAAGGAGAGAAGAAAGAGAGGTTAGAAGAGAGAAGAAGAAGGAGGACGAGAAGGAGAAGAAGGAGAAGAGAGAGAGAGATCTGTACTCTAAGACAATCTCTTTGACAGTTAAGTGGAGGATGGACTGATGTGAGGAGAGACCTGGGGTAAGGAGACTAATCAGCAGGCTAATCCATGTGTGAGATGATAAGAGTTTATACCAGGGTGGTTGCAGTATCAGAAAAGGTTCTATTCCAGAGATGTTGTGAAGGCAGAATTAAAAAGAGTTGGTAACAGGTTGGTTACTTATGAAAGAAAGAAGTTGAAGATGTAACTTAGGTTGGAAGCTTGGGGAAGTGGGAAGATGACAGTATTCTTGACAGTAATAAGGAAGTTGACTGGGCTCTACAAGAGGCTCTGGTCAACCAGACAAATTTGATTCCAAGTCTGAGTCTTCTTAAGACGCAGCTAGGTCACTCAGTGGATAGACCACTGGGTCTGGAGTCAGGAAGACCTAAGTTCAAATCTAGTCTTAGACACTTACTAGCTGTGTGATCTTGGGTAAGTCATTTGACATCTCTCAATCTCAGTTCCCTCACTTGTTAGATCAGAAAAGTAATAGTAATGCAGGGTTGTCGCAAAGATCAAATGAGAAAAAACATGTCAAGTGCTCTATAAACCTTAAATCACTATATAAATTGTATGTTCAAACACCAGGCTTTGCCTTTAAACGTACCTTCTAGGTCTTCAGAGTGGTGAGTAAGGACAGGTGTGTTTAGCTTGCAATACACATGTCCTGAGATCATATTCCAAATGATAATTTCCCCATCATAACTAGAGGTAGCAAGAAGAGAAGGTGGGCACTGAACCACACATAAAATATCATCCTTATGTCCCCGGATCTATAAGAATGATATGTAGGGAGACAGAGGAAAATGAGACTGAACAAACAGTCAATCAATCAATAGACTACATGCCATAATATACCTACTATGTGCTATGTTCTGTGCTAAGCATTAGGGCTACAAAAAGAGGCTATAAAGGAGCGGACTCAGAAAGATGCTTCCCCTTACGACTAGCTATGTGTTTAGGGGCTTATTCTGGTCTCTTGTGTAGTTTAATCTAATCTAGTGGATCGGGCATCTAGGTGGCAAAGTACATAGAATGCTGGGACTGGAGTCAGGAAGACTCATCTTCTTCAAATTTGGCCCCAGACACTGACTAACTGTGTAACCCTGGGCAAGTCACTTAGCCCTGTTTGCCTTAGTTTCCTTCTCTGTAAAATGAGTTGAGGAAGGAAATGGCAAACCACTCCAGTATCTCTGCCAAGAAAACCCCAAATGGGGTCATAAATAGTTGGACATGACTGAAATGAATATATAACAGTGGATTGAGGAAAACAAATCTACTGTCTCTCTTCAGGTCAGACAGCAATTTTAGACTACAGGCAGTTCAGTACGAGGGAAAGAGGACTGAATTTGGAGTCAGAGCATCTGAATCTAACACAGGCCTCTCTGGGCATGCCCATTTCTAACAGGGAGATGGCCTTGAGGGGTCTTTGAGCATGCTCAGTTTGCCTGATGTAGAGACTACAAAGAGCCCTACCACATGCCTGAGGGAAGCTCCCTTTGATTGGCTGTCTGTATCTCTAAAAGTGGTGAAACTGAGCCATTCACTCCCTTTTCCATCATTTTTTTTTCTTCTGTGCTCTTTTGAATAACTTTTATCTGCCCTTGCCAGCACGGATGCCATGAACTGAATCACTAGGAGGCGAAGGAATATCCTTTCTCTACTTCCTCCCTTCCATCCCTTCTCCAAGGAATGGACCTGGGGGGGTATTTGCTTATGTTTTGTGTTATTTGTCCTCAGTTTCAGGTTCCAGAAGCAATCCTCATAGACCCTTGAGTTTGAGTCCTGATGACCTGGGAGTCAATGGCAGAGGAGGATTATACCTCCCACATATTGGGAAGTATATTTGTGTGTGATCATGTCTTTAAGTACATATTCCTTTATAAAAGGTCCTGTTACAAGTGGAGGCTGAACTTCTTTCTATTAGAACTTGGTATGCACAGAGAAGTCTGGGTTACATGAGTTTGAATTCTGCCTTTTGCTACTTACCTCCTACTATCTGTGTAATCTTAGTCATGTCACTAATAACTTCTCTGGGCCTCAGTTTCTTCATCTATAAAAAGGTGGTTGGGGTATAGAGGATTACCACAGTTCTTCCTGGTTTTAAATCCCATGATACCCCCAGTTTCACTTTTCCTATGAAGCCAACATTTCTACCACTTCCCTCACCATGTTGGCTGACTTGTAGTATTCACAGGGCACTTTGAACTCATTGCATAGAAAGAATGAATGGAAATGAAAACTCAACTGTCTTCTTTCGCCCCAGCCTGGCTGTGTTTTGTCTTGCAGATTGCCACAGAGCAACACAATACTGAACTCTCCAAGGTGGTCCAGTTTTCAGAAAACCTCAGTCCTCCATCTGCATGCAAAGCCCTGTGATTACTAAATCTTTTCATACTTTCCACCTGGTCACCACAGTGGTGAGTGCACACTGATCAGAATTTAAATGATCTGCCCTTTTCAAAAGATGATTCTCAGGAAGCTATTAATTATCTTGGGCTGAGCCACATGTCAGGCAGCCCTTAAGATAGAAGAGACATTTAAAAATGATCTTCCAAGATTGTCACTGCAGAGTTGTAAAGATTTCCTATGGCATCAGGTTTAAACTTTAGCTCTGTTTAACTCATCTCTTCTTTTCCAGTGGAGGCAAATTGAGTGACAGTTAGTTTATCATATGTCTATGAAGATCTTGTTGATTCTGATGAGATTCCCATTCCTTTCCAAATGCCCCAAGAATAGCCATGTGGGTGACAACTCACTATATAACCTGGTAGTCAGGTGACATGTTTTGATTCAATTCTGCAACTAACTTGTGTGCCTGTGACTTTTCTTAAATGAAACTTAGTTTCCTCCTCTATAAAGTGAATGGGCTGGACTAGTTGATCTCTAAGGTATCTTCAGGTCTATAGTTCTAGTTGGGGATAGGGATGGAAGAAGACTGAAGAAAGAAATCTGGAAAAAAGAGGTAGCTTATTTATTCCCACTCAGCTGCTACACATCTCTTTATTCCAGTGCTTCCCGCTTCTCTTCCACCCTTCCCCACCTTCTCTTGTCCAACACTGCCCAAGGTTATATGAGCAGCCATGTTTATATCCCCTGATGTAACCATGACTTCATTGGACTTGAACATCCTGGAGGAAAATTGGGGATTTGCTTAGTAGTCTATAGGTCAATGTTTCCTTTTCTAAGAGAAGACAAGAGAAGGGAGGGGATGATTGGAGGAGAGAGTCAGAGGGAGAAGGGAAGAGAGATAGATGTGGGGGAGGGAGAGAGACAGAAAGACAGACAGAGGTAGAGAGAGAAACAATCTCCTGTCTTCCTTGGGAACTCAGCTTATTGGTGTGGCATGCCATGATTTACTCCTAAATATTATTGTGTTACTGACTGAGAGGGACCTAAGGGACCTAAGAAATTATCCAGTTCTGGTTCATCTTTATAAAGGAGAAAACTGTAGTACAGATGGTTTTAGTGACTTGACCAACATTACACAGGCTGTGAGCAGAAAGTAAGTTCCTTGAGGGTTGGTACTGTATCACTTTTTCCTTTATATCCCTAGTACTTAGCAGAGTCCCTGGCACATAGTAGGTACTTGATAAATGATATTTGGTTGATTTAATGGCAGAACCTTTATTTAAATCTGGTCTTACTTCTAAGTCCAGAGTTCTTTCCACTGTACCACATTGCTTTCCTTCAGACAGCAGGCATGAAGGTCATTTAACTCTTCTAGGAATTTAGAGACATTTAGAGTCCTCATACAAATCACAAAGAATTTCTCTAGGAGGGGGTATTGGATCATGGGGTCTAATATTTAGAGCTGGAAGGGGCTTCAGGGATTATCTGGTCCAACCTTCTCATTTTGGAGTTGAGGACATTGAACTTCAGAAATGTTAGAAGATTTGCCCAAGGTCACACATATAGTAAGTGTTATAACCAAGATCTGAACCCTGGTTTTTTGCTCAGAATCTAATACTAATCCCAGTATATTCTATGATTCCTGTACACAAGTAGGAAGTCAACTTGAAACCCCTATGCCCTCTAAGTTTGGGCATGCATTTAAGGGGAAAGCATTGAATCATTACAACTGTATATTTATGGAGGATCCCTGGAGTGGTGGTGAACATGGCTCCTAGTTCACCTATGACATCCCCATCATCTCTCTTCTCTCTCTCTTATCTTTCTCTCTCCCTTATCTTTCTCTCTCCTCTCTCTTTTTCTCTTCTCTCTCTCTGTCTTTCACACACACACACACACACACACACACACACACACACACACACGCAGCTCCAGTGAATCTCTTCAGGATCAAATATAAAGTCATTTGTTCAACTTTTAAAGCTCTTTATAATTTTCTAGATCTGCCAATCAACATGATAGGTTGGGTATATATACTACCCTAGGAGAAAGCATGCTCTTTATCTTTCTAGGCAACACCTCAATGTGAATAGTTCTGTTCAGGGATAAAGTGGATTTAGCAGAAGTTCGTTTTAATAGTAAACTTTATCATCTGAACTTGGATAGTAGTCCACACCACCATACCAACAATGTCTTGGGCACTCTTTCCTTTCCCAGTTAAATCAGTGAAATTCTAAGGCTCCCTTGGATAAAGGAGATATTCTTTTTTATTCCTACTTTTCAGGGGGTAAATAAGAACCCAAGGTAAAACTTACTAGGTCATCCGGCCAATGTGGCTGAGGCTTCCAGAAGTGATGGAAGTCATGAGGAGAATCCTGCATCAAAAATCAAAGAGGTCAAACTGTCCATAACTGAAACAATGAGAAGTCAACACAGTTGGGTGATGGAGAGAAGAATTCAGCTTCCTGGGCCCTGCCATTGATTTAAATCCTCAAAATGTCATAGCAAAGTCCCCTTGAGCCCATGTAAATGAGAAGCAATGCAGTGCAAAAGCATTAAGGTGATTGTATTTCAGCAAATCCTATTTCTGGTGACAGCTTTTGCTAGGATTCTGATGAAAGGGTAGGCTAGTCATTGCCCCATCTTCAACAGCCTCCAGCTATTTATTGAACATTGTGCTATAAACAAAAAGAAAAAAACAAAACCATCTAACTCTGAAATCCAAGCTGTACACTGAGAAAAGCTGGATAATCACCTCCCTAATAAAGCCTGAGAATGAACGTAAACCTGTCTTCCCAGAAAATATTCTTTCACCTTTCTGTGTTATGTGAATAGAGAAATGAAGCATTCATATCTTAAAAATAAAGGAACATTTTTCAAATGAATAATTAACTTACAATTTGGAACTAATTTTCTGTTATGTCTGACTGGATTATGGAACCACAGCATGAGAGGGTGACCATTCATTTTGGCCATTATTTTTAACCTCCCTGTTTTCTCTGCTTAACCTCACTGGGTCGCAAACACAGAAGAAGATGAACAAGGTTTTGTTCTTGGCTATTAACAAAGCTATTAACTGATGAGAGTGGCAGAGAAACCTGCATATGTGTGTTTTCTAATTGTCCTAATTTTTCGTGATTCTTCCCTGACCCTCAGTTCCCCTGGCCACATTACTACCCATTTATAGAATGAGGGGATGGGAGTTGATGTCCTCTTAAGACTGTCTAGCTCTAAACCTATGATTCTCCCTCTTTCTCTGCCCTCAAAAAAATACTAAAACAAGAAATAAAATGAGCATCTTTATCTCACAGCTTCTACCTAGTGGCTAATAAATTTATTTGAATCTTACTTTCTTGATCTTCCCTGGGTCCACCTTTTGATAGTAGGAACAGAGAGTCTCAAGATGAATAAAAGGGAACAGGAAGAGAAGCAAAGAGCCCAGGTGAATTATAGTCTGGATAATCAACCTCTGAATACTCTTCGGTTGGATGCCATCAAACTAGAGACAACTAAAGCTGATCTTGTCCCTGGGATAAGAGGATATACTGCTCTTCATCATGCCAGTTGCCTTGCCTTTGATTGAGATTACCTTTGGATAATGGAATGGGCAAGCTCAGAGCCCTCTCCTAGGAAATTCTTCTTTGCTACCCCAGAGAGTTTCTCTCTTGCTCCTGATTTCTAGTTCCTCCCCACCCCCACTCCAGTGCCAAGATGTTGTCGTTTTCTTTAGCACAAATAGTTGAGAAAAGAAGACTGTAACTCTAAGTATATTGTATTCTTAAAGAATTTCATTGTCATTTCAAAGGGGAAAAATTATTGTCCTCACTCTCCTGGCAGCTGCTTTCCCTCTAGATGTGTATGAGAACAGAAGTTGGTAATATACATATGTTTTCTATTCAACAAACATTTACTGAGTACATAATATGTGCAAAGAGCTGTACCAAACTATGAGAGAGAGAAAAAGATGGACAAGGTTTTTGGTGGATTTTTTTTTTGGCTATCAACAAACACTATTGATGAGAGTGATGAAGAAAACTATGTAAGTACCTTTTACGAGACTCCTAGTTTTTAGTGACTCACTCATCTCTCTGTTCCCAGGCCCCCTTAATATTTTTCTTCTGTAATGTATCTGACTCTGGCCCTCTCAAGGTCGGGACTGTTACATCTCCCCCTCAGGGTTCTCAGGTATGTTGTTGTAGCCATCTCTTTTCTCTGCCTTCAGTTCAAGTCTCCTCCAGTCATGTTCTCCACATTTTAGGGGGCTAGTCATTAGCACCCCAATTCCATTGAACTAACATTGAGGAGCTTTGACAAAGGAATCTTAAAAGATATATCCAGAACATAGTACAAACATTTCCACAAACACTTTGGGGGCAATCTCCCTTATACTATAGAGAGAGGTCAAGGGATTAGGATCAAAATTGATCTTAGTTCTTTACATAGCATTGATTCCATCAAATTCTTGCCAAGTTGAAGCAAGACTGCTAGATGAGCCTGCCTCTCAGCTGCCTGTGGGATGGATTCCTCAAAGTCAGTTAGCCAATCAACTAGCATTTACTTAGTGCCAGGCACCGAGCTAAGTAAGTCATAGAAGCTCACTCCCCCAAATCACTTCTTGCTCTTCAGGATACGGATACAACAAAACTGAAACTCAGAATGACCAAATGCTGAGGAGTCCTCTGTGGCTTTAGAATGCACTGGGTCACAGACTCCACTCCCTTTAACCATCTGTTTGCCTCTCTCCAATAGAGTGTTAAGACCAAGAGGTAGAGATTGAAGATAAGAGGTCTTTTTGAATTAATCTGTAGTCAGTTGAAGTACCTTTTCTTCATCATGTGGTTAGCTGACTAAAACTAATTACAGAATGTTTCACAGTCTGCCTTTCCAAGGCAGTTCTCAAATTATACTGGAAGCAGGGCCCTGGCATTCTCCTTATGGAAAGATGTCATTTTCTTCTTAGTCGCTTCTACCTTGAGATGCCATCTAGGGTGCTCTGGGCATGCATCAAGCCACCATTACATTTATAGATGTAAACCCAGGGCAGTTTGGTGGTCCTATGAAGGATAACCCTGTGATACTGCATACTGCATCATTTAGGGTGATGTGACTCCTGATTGGCTGAGAAATTGCTGAGAGATGAGAAACAGAAGAGAAAAGAAAGGTCAAGGAAAGAAGGCACAGACTTTGAATGGAGAATGGGAGGCCCCCAGAGACACAGGCATTTGGGGAAGAGCTGGTTCCCCAATATGGCCCTCTGATGCTGTTGTCTGAACCTCAGGGAGTGCTAAGAATAGACTTTTTAGGTGAGGTCATTCATTCCTCAGTTGAGCTGAAATTTCATCTCACTCCCTGGATACAGAGCCCTCTTTTCTTTTGTGTGAACTAATCTCTTTAAATTCTCTCTTACTGTTTTTCTTGCTTGCTCTGATAAATATGTTTGCTTGCTATCCATGATTGTCTTTTGTGTAATAATCATTTGGTAGTAGGGGAAAGAAGCTGGTCATGGCCATACTAATTGTACTCTCCAGATCTGAGGTGGAATTATTTCCACATTCCACCCCTACCCCCTTAATGGCCAGGAAAAATGGCTTTCATCCTAAACATCCCCCCATTATATCCCTAGAGTGCAAATAACTGATATGTAATAGATAGATATAATTCTTGGTATACATAAAGTTCAAGGTAGTCTCTCTCCTACATGGGCTGAAAGAATACATCTCTGCTCTTTAGGTTTTTGATTAGAACAAAAAGAATGCAAGAGATGTTTAATAGTGGAAGAATGTGGCATAATAATGACCACTGAACATGTGGAGCTTAATATTAGCTCTGGGTCACTTTACATGGAAAAGGGGTCCGGATCATCTCAGGAAGAAGTGCCTTCTTGTCCTACAAGGAAAAGTGATATAAATTCATAGGTATCAATAGGAGAAGAAGAGCAATTGTTCATGACTTCCTAACAAGGGGCTATTGAGGACATAAATAATATGAGTTGTCTGAAGCATATTTCTGGTTCATGATGGAGACTTCTGAAGGTTGTCAAATATGATGGCCGTTACCTATTTCTGATGATTTACATTGGGACAAATTATGCCACCAGGAAGAATCTAGAAAGCATGCTAAAGATTATAAAAGCCAGAGGAAAATAAAAAAATTGAAGGCCTTAGGCTCAAGTTGGTAACTTTCAGCATCATTGCTTTTTGAAGGTAGAGGGTTCAGGAGACAAATGTGGATTTAAGGAGTGAACAGAAGACTTAAGATAGTGCCTGAGAATGAGATTTAGATTTTATTAATTTCAGATTAAAATACAGTAATGATTGACTTTGGAGAGATGGAATATACCTGATTAAGGTTGGTAAAAAAAATATATTTTTGTTTGGAATCCTCTATAGCTCATTTAACCTCTAGACTCATTTTCTTAACTCCACATTCCAAATAGCAAGTTGAGTCCCCAGAGCACGTCTGACTACATATCCCTTCAGGATCCTAGTGATAACCCAGAGGGATTAGAGCATCTTTCTAGTACTATTGTCCATGAACCCCCATCAGATTAACATCTCAGTATCATCTAACCAATCATTAATACCATGATATTCCCATTGTGTCTTACTCAGTATCAATGAATCAATTAACATCAATTAACTTTTACAAAGAGATATTTACAGAGATTATAAAGCAAGACCTGAAGTACAAAAACTTGAGACTTGGAACACACTTCTCCTTACCACCTCAGCTATTGGATCTCTGTTTTTATTTCAGACCTTTCAGAGTTCACAAGGTCATGATATTGTCCATTCTGTGCCTGACATTCACTTATCTAAGCTCAAGTAGAAGAGACACAGTAAATACAGAAGAAATAGCAGCTCCATATGTTTGGGACCACATGGCAACTAGGTGGAGGAGACACTCCCTCATCCACAGGTTGACAGGATTGTTTTCCTCCTCGTTCAAAAGCTACCAGGGAAAAGATCTTTGGTCTATTTGTGCCTTTTGTATGCACATTCAGTTCTAGCTTAGAGGCTTTTCTTCACTAATAAACAGTCACACACTACCTGTATATGCTCTAAATTAGGGTTTAGCACTTCTATTATGCATGCCTACCTGCAGACTCACCAGACCTCCACACAAATACACACCAGGTAGAGAACACCATGCATATTCCTAAGGACTAGGCTCTTCTTGGCATCCATTATGCTTGAAAGTCTACTTAGAGCTTTAAATTGAAATTTGAGGAGGAAGAAGAAAAATGCTTCAATACATCTAGATATTATAGAGAGCAGCAGTCACAACACAGGAAGAATAGCAGAAGAACCACTTATTCACAAGAAACAATATCCAGAAAGAGGAAGGGAAATAAAATTCATGGCCTCAGATCCATAAATTCACAAAATATGAGTAATAAATAGGGTGAACTAGAGATTTTGATGCAAGGAGGTAAATATGAACTCATATGGACCATTAAGATTTAATAAGATGTGATTCATGATTGGAATATAACTCAGAAAATGTTTCCTTCATTCAAAAGAAGATTTAAAAGGTGGGGTAGAGCAGCATTGTATATTAAGAAGACAGATTGGTTTCAAGAAAGCTAGGATGGAGGAAGTATACTGAAGAGTATTTGGGCAAGAATCAGTGGAGTTAGAAATAATATCAACATTGTGATAGCATTATGACCCCAACAGAAGGGAGAATTAGATAAATTTGCAAAGCACGTCAAACACTTAGCATAGAAGCATACTATAGCAGCAATGGGGGCCTTTAATTATCTGTATATCTTTGGAAGCCCTCTCTCTGCTGATAGTGGAACATCTGACAGATTCCTGACTTGCCTCAATGATTATTTTATTCTTCAAAGAGTAAAAAGAAAGCCACAAGAATTGGCATTATAGTTTTGATTGACCAACGAAAGGGAATTTGTTGCTAGAGAAGACATGATTAAAACTATAGCAGAAAGAAATAATTCCATCTTAAAATTGACTATAAAGAAAGAGAAGAAAGCTAGACATAGTCTGACAGGCAAAATATATTTTAGCAGAGTGGATGTGAAAGGGTGCAGTGGAGGGTCAGAGCCAAGATGGCAGAGTAGAAAGACAGACCTGCTCTGGTGTTGCCCCCATAGTCCATAAAATACCTATAAAAAATGACACTAAACAAATTCTAAAGCAGCAGATGCCACAAAACAACAGAGGGAAAGAGATTTCCAGCCCAAGACAGCTTGGAAGGCTGACAGGAAAGTTCTATTGTACCAGGCTTAGATGAGAGTACAGCCCAGCCTGGGCCATAAGGCACAGACAAGACTGGAGCAGGTGTCAGGGCATGGAATCATGGGTAGCAGCTGCAGTTTCCAGATTTCTTAACCCACAAACACCAAAAACAGGTTCAAAAGTCAGTGAGAAAGTTCTTTCACTTGGGGGAGAGGGGAACGAGGTCCAGCCCCAAGGCGGCAGCAGCCGCTGTAGCAGCAACATCCACTTTTGGAGCCCTAGGCCTAAAGACCCTGGGGGAATTCAAAGGCAGATCTGGGTCTCTGTCCTGAATGGTGGTCCTGGGGTAAGGAGGGCCACTGGTGTGGTGCTCTGGTGAGGGAATCGTACTCGCAGATCCTGGGCAGAAACAAGCACTTGTGCTTGCTCCCAGGCCAAAGCACAGGCCAGGAGAGGAATAAACTCCTCTCCCTTGACTGTGCCACCTTAGAGGAAATGAGAACTTACAGGTCCCTAGAGTATACCCTCCACTTGACAAAGGACTCAAAAGTCAAGTAACTGCCTGGGAAAATGCCCAAAAAAGGGGAAAAAATAAGAATATAGAAGTTCACTTTCTTGGTGAAAAGATATTTTCTTCCATCCTTTCAGATAAGGAAGAACAAAGCATACCACCAGAGGAAGACATGAAAGTCAAGGCTTCTACATCCAAACCCCCCCAAAAATATGCAGTGGTCTCAGGCCATGGAAGAACTCAAAAAGGATTTAGAAAATCCAGTAAGAAAGGTGGAGGAAAAATTGGGAAGAGAAATGAGAGCAATGCAAGAAAGTCATGAAAAGTGAGTCAACAGCTTGCTAAAGGAGATCCCAAAAAAATGCTGAAGAAAATAACACCTTTAAGAATAGACAGACCCAAATGGCAAAAGAGGTCCAAAAATCCAATGAGGAGAATGCTTGAAAAAGCAGAATTAGCCAAATGGAAAAGGAGGTTCAAAAGCTCACTGAAGAAAATAGTTCTTTAAAAATTAGAATGAAGCAGATGGAAGCTAATGACTTTATGAGAAACCAAGAAGTTTTAAAACCAAAAGAATGAAAAAAATAGAAGAAAATGTGAAGTATCTCATTGGAAAACAACTAACCTGGAAAATAGATCCAGGAGAGATAATTTAAAAATTATTGGTCTACTTGAAAACCATGATCAAAAAAACCCTAAACATCATCTTCCAAGAAATTATCAAGGAAAACTGTCCTGTATTCTAGAACCAGAGGACAAAATCAAAATGGAAAGAATTCACTGATCACCTCCTGAAAGAGATCCATAAAGGAAAACTCTTAGGAATATTGTAGTCAAATTCTAGAGTTCTCAAATCAAGGAGAAAATGTTACAACACCTGGAAAGAAACAGTTCAAGTGTTGTGGAAATACAATCAGGATAACACAGGATTTGGCAGCTTCTACACTAAGGGATCAATGGGCTTGGAATATGATATTCTAAAGGTCAAAGGAGATAGGATTAAAACCAAGAATCACCTACCTAGCAAAACTGAGCATAATACTTCAGGGGAAAAATGGAATTTCAATGAAATAGAGGACTTCCAAGCATTCTTGTTGAAAAGACCAGAGCTGAATAGAAAATTGACCTTTCATATACAAGAATCAAGAGAAACATGAAAAGGTAAACAGGAAAGAGAAGCCTTAAGGAACTCATTAAAGTTGAACTGTTTACATTCCTACATGGAAAGATGTTAGTTGTAACTCATGAGACCTGTTTCAGTATTAAGGTAGTTAGAGGGAATATATATATGTAGGTGTGTATGGGTATGCATGTATGTGAATATTATATATGTGTAGGCATGTATATGTACATGTGTATGTATGTGTATGTATATGTGCATATATGTATATATATGTCTGTGCAAATATATATGTATTGTGTATGTATGTATGTGTGTGTAGATAGATATATACATATATCTATCTACACACAAACACACACACACACACATAGACAGAGGGCACAGGGTGAGCTGAATATGAAGGGAGAATATATAAAAAAATAAAACTTACTGTTGAATGGAATGTACTAGGAGTAAGAGAAAGGGAGAAAATCATCTCACATATAAGAGGGAAGAAAGAGCTTCTACAATGGAAGGGAAGAGGGGGGAGATGAAAGGAAATTGAGCCTTAATCTCATGAGATTTGACTTAAGGAAGGAATAATACATACTCAATTGGATACGGAAATCTATTTTACCCTGCAGGAAGGCAAAGGGGAAGGGGATAGGAGAGGAAGATAATAGAAGAGACAACAAATTGGGGAAAGGGATAATCAGAAGCAAACATTATTGTGGGAGGACAGGTCAAGGGTGAGAATGAAGTAAATGAAGGGCAGGATAGGACAGAGGGAAATGTGTTTAGTCTTTTACAACATAAATATTATGAAAGTGCTTTGCATTGTTACATTTATATGAACTATATTGAATTGTTTATTTTCTCAATGAGGCTGGGTGGGGAGGGAGGGAGAGAATATGGAACTCAAAGCTTTAAGAATGAATATTAAAAGTTGTTTTAGCATGCAACTGGAAATTAAGCTATACAGGCAATGGAATATAGAAATCCATTTTACCCTACAGGAAAATAGAGGGAAAGGGGGATTTAAGAACAGTGAGTAATAGAAGGGAGGACAGACTGTAGAAAAAAGTGGATGGGGTGCATGCTGTTCTGGGGTGAGAGGTGGGGAGAGATGGGGAGAAAATTTTGAATTCAAATTCTTGTGAAAGTGAGTGCTAAGAACTGAAAAATAAATAAACTATATATTCAAAAAAGGAAAGGGTTCAGTGAAAGGGCAGGTAATCAACCAAGTTAATAAACAAGCATTTAGTAAATGCCTTCTATGTGCCAGGCACTGGAGATACAAAGATAAATGTGAAACAATTCCTGCCCTCTAGGATATTACAATCTAACCAAGGGAAACAATGTGTACATATGTGTAAGAAGTTGGTTAATGAGGGCTGTCTATTGGACAGGAGTTCTTAACCTTTTTTTGTGTCATGGACCTTTTGGGCAGTTTGGTGAAGCCTATGGACCCATTGTCAGAAGTGTTTTCAAATTCATAAAATATAGAATGTTACAAGGAAACTAGTTATATTGAAATGGTTTTAAAAATATTAAATATAAAAAAACCAAGTTCACAGACCATAGTTATGAATTTCTGTCTCAGAGTTGCTTGGATTCATCTTTCCTTCTGTGTTATATAAAGTGTACACAGATGCTACCTGCCTAATTTCAATTTAATATGTTAGAACGTTGGAAGTTTGTTTCCATTCACTACTAAGAAGTTAGTATTATGTGGTTATGAAAATCTTCTAAAGTGGTTACAAAGTCAGAAGAACCAGTGACTTAGGAGATTTTGAACTGGAATGGAGTTCACATAGAAAAAGGACAATTCAATGGTATCTCAGTCTCTTTTTCTTCCTGACAGCAAGGGAGGCAAGAACTGCAGTGAACTGCTGAGTAGGAGGCTATCCTATCTTCCACCTGACTACTTTGTGTCCATAAGCATGTGATACCACTATTTCTTTTGTGTTTATTCTTTCCAAATATTTGGCAAATGACTTCCAAGAAGGTAGTACCTGAGCAACCTTGTCAGTTGAGGAGTTCCATCAGAGCCATCAAAGATCTCTCCAGCAATTGAAGTCAGATACAGTGCCAGGCCTGGAGCTAGGAGGACCTGCGTTTGAATCTGGCCCTAGACACATAAGCTGTGTGACCCTGGGCAGTCACTTCATCCTGTTTGCCTCATTTTCCTCATTTGTAAAATGAGCTGGAGAAGGAAATTGCAAACCTCTCCAGTATCTTTGCCAAGAAAACCCCAAGGGGGGGCGGAGCCAAGATGGCAGAGTAGAAAGACGCACATACACGTAGCTCCGAACCCACAACCCATAGAACATCTGTAAAAAGGAACTCACGGCAAATTCTGGAGCAGTGGAAGCCGCAGGGCAGTGGAGCAAAGGAGATTTCTGTTCGGGGGGGGGGGGGACCTGCAGACCTCTCGCGAAGGGTCCGTCGTGCTGTGGACGCGGAGCCCAGCCCAGCCCTGCCGCGGCCACGGCACGGAGGGGAGCAGATCTGAGCGGGCTTCGGGGACAGGATCTCCAGTGGCTGCGGGTCCCTCCGCCCACAGGTGGTGGGGGTCAGTGAGAGGGTCTTTTTGGTGGGTCGAGGGGGGAGTGGGGTGCCCCCATGGCTCGGGCCCCATCGGGAGGCAGCGGCTGGGGCGGTGGCGGACCAGGGCTCCCCAGGCAGGCGGGAGCCTGGATCCATTGTTGAAGGTCTCTGCATAAACCCCCTGAGGGAACTGAGCCCGTGAGGCAGCCCTGCCCCCACCTGAGCACCTGAACATAATCTCACACTGAATAGCAGCCCCACCCCCGCGGAAGCCCTGAGGCTGGGAAGCAGCATTTGAATCTCAGACCCCAAGCGCTGGCTGGGAGGATCAGGAGGCGAGGTGGGTGTGAGGAGAATATTCAGAGGTCAAGTCACTGGCTGGGAAAATGCCCAAAAAAGGGAAAAAGAAATAAGACTATAGAAGATTACTTTCTTGGTGAACAGGCATTTCCTCCCTTCCTTTCTGATTAGGAAGAACAATGCTTACCATCAGGCAAAGACACAGAAGTCAAGGCCTCTGTATCCCAGCCCACTCAATGGGCTCAGGCCATGGAAGAGCTCAAAAAGAATTTTGAAAATCAAGAAAACCCCAAATGAGGTGGCAAAGAGTCAGACACAACTAAAACAACTGAACAGCAACAGCACAGAGTCCAATGGCAGCAGCAAGCAATGAATGGCAATTGAGGTAATGTCCAAGGATGGATATGGAAAGATCTGATGACAGCAGCTTCAGGCTTGTTGACCCTTTGTGATGGAGAGAAGTGCTGGTTAGTGATTCTAGAAAGACATTGATCCACTAAGCCAAGCAGAGCTTTACCCAAGGAGAACTTCTCAAGGATTTGATGAATCAAGAAAAAAGACTTTTATGTTAGAAGTGAGAAGATACTCCTTGCTTCATTCAGCATGTACCTTGCTACCATGTAGCTGAAGTTGGAGCCCACTATCCCCATGAGCTTTTGATGTGCAAGGAAAGAGTGTATCCCTCAGTCTGGTGTGGAGGATATTTTTTGTACCTTCTGTACTTCCAATATCTTCTTGGTAAATATCTCTTTTGTAAAAGCTAATTGATATCAATTGGCTGATGATAATGAGAGGCACATTGGATGGAGGCTTGTGAGACACAGTACTAGGAACTCCTACCTCTCAGGATTACCACCCTGAGGAGAACAGTAGTCATTGCTGTCTGAGGACCTAACCTGCCAGTGCAAATGGGAGTTGGGAGAATGAACACAGAGAGAGCTATACTTAGTTTCACAATCTTAGACTATCATTGATTCTTTCTTCTCCCTCAACTCTCATCCAATCAGTCATCAAGTCTTGTTGATTTTAGTTCTACAGTGTCTCTCACATATCTGTCCACCTTTCCATTAACATAGACTCTATCCTAATATAAATCCTCATCACTTTCCCTATGGATCACTACAACTGCCTCCTAATTGGTGTTCATGTCTCCAAGTTCCTCAGAGCAGCTAAACTGATATTCCTAAAACATAGATATGATCATGTTACCCTTCCCTCCAACTCAACCCATCTCAAAAATCTTCAGTGGCTACCTGTTGCCTTTTGCATAAAATACAAAATCTTCTGTCTGACATTTAAAGCCTTCCATAATTTCTCTTCTACCTATATTTCTAATGTAATTTCATCTTACTCTCCTAAATGCACTGTTTCAGTCAAAC
This sequence comes from Notamacropus eugenii, assembly GCF_028372415.1. NCBI lineage: Eukaryota > Metazoa > Chordata > Mammalia > Diprotodontia > Macropodidae > Notamacropus > Notamacropus eugenii. Next base: position 199,925,378 of record NC_092876.1, on the reverse strand, counting down.
TGACTTTCTAGCTCTTTCTTCATTCTCCACCTTTCTGCCTTTGGATACAAATAGAGCTACTTAAACCCAAATCACTCTGACTCTCCCTGATTGGCCAAAAATATGTCCCAGCCCAAGCCTCAGTTGGTCATTGTTTGGGTTTTGATGACTCAGAGTGAGTGTAGCACCTGTTTCTATTCTGGCCAGAAACCTTGAGGGTCCCAGAATGATTTTCTTTTTTGAGTAGGCAAACTAGGCCATCTTTTACCTCTTTTCTCACCCAGCTTTAAATCACTGAATCACTGAATGGGTGTTACCTTAGACAAATTGACACCTGGGAAAGACCTTACCTTAAAAAGACTAAGGTCTCCCTACTGCATCTGGAGCCATCTCAAGTCATCCTGACCTATGTATTGTCCCTAGACTCAGATGATACTGAAGGAGAAGGTGAGGTTGATGACTTTGCACAAACCTATCTCACTTAATTTCAGTTCACTTACAAATCAAATATCACCCTCCTGATGCGCTTGATCTTCTTCCAGAACTCCTCACATCTGAAATGCATCTGTCACCTCCTACTGATACAATCCTTAGTTTCCTTCAAAGCTCAGGTGCCACTTTTTATATGAGGACTTTTCCTGATTTCCCCCATTATTTGCATTCCCTCCCTCTTGAAACTATTTTGAATTTACTTGGGTAAATATTGTGTGCCCCCAATAGAAAAAAAACTTTTAAACATGGTATGAGAGATAGTACCAGGAACTCCTAATTCTCGGATAATTATCTAAATTATCGGCTCTCAGGGTTACCATACACATTCTTTCTTTACACGTAGAAAGTCCATGGAGAGAGTGGGCTCCAACTTAACATACATGGTAGCAAGGTACATGCCAAATACAGCTAAGGAGTACCTTCTTACTTCTAGTACAAGAAGTCTTTTTTCTTGATTCATGGACTCCTCATGAGATTCTCCTTGGCTAAATCTCTCTGCTGGACTTGGTGGATCAGTGCCTTTCTAGAATCACCAACCAGCACTTCTCTCCATTAGAAAGGGTCACCAAGTCTGAAGCTTCTGTCATCAGGGCTTTCCACATCCGTCCTCAGATATTAACTTGACAGTCACCCATTGCTCCCCCTGTTCCTTGAGGGCAAGCACTTCCCCCTACCCCATAAAACCTCGACCTTTGTAACTGTACCTTCCACACAAGTGTTTTAATATATGTGTGTTATTAAAAATTGAATTGAGTGTATTAAAAAAGCAGAAGATTGTAAGTGGGGAGACCAATTAGGATGGTAGGCCTTGAAGGCAGGAACTATGTATCTTATCGATTTTTTATTCCCCACTGCAACCAGCTCAGTGTCTGGCAAGTAACAGCAGCTGAATAAATGCTTGTTAAAATGAATGAATTCTAAGGGTGGCCCAATATGACTCAGCCATGTCTGCCACTTACTGTCTCCGTAATCAGTTTCCTTCTGCACCTGACTGAGACCAGGAAGAACAAACAACAAGAAGGAGCAAAACTAGGGTAGGAAAAATGTATGTAGAAGAGAAGAATCCTTTTCTGACTCAATTTTGTCTTCACTGGCTGGGTATGTTACCAGGTAAAAAATACTAAAGATACAAAAAAAATACTAAAGATAAATGTATTGGCCTCTTCCCAACATTTCTTTATAAAAGGAAGATAGCCAAGTGATAGAAAGTTTATTCTGAATCAGGGAGCTGAAACTCTTATTTTGCTGTTTACTTACAAAATACATGTTTATTCTTCTGTCCCATCCCACAGCTATGATGTACCTAGAATGATAAAAAGTTCAGGAGTCAGATAATTAAGTTTGTCTATTACACTTAGAAATTTTATTAATAAATCAAGGACCCATGATTTCATCATGCTAACATGGGTGGCAACTCATCTGTAACTTAGTCAAGTTTCAGAGTGTTGGATGTGTTGGACTAAATGACCTCTAAGTTCTAAATCTAGAATTCTTTGCACCCTGATTTCAAAGCCACAAATTAACAGAAAACCACATTTTTCACTTTGTAGTACTTAGGGAATTTTTAAGTCTCTAATAGGATGTTGAGCTTAAGTTATCTAGGGCTGTTACTCCTGGGGGCTAAAAACATTCAAAGGAACAGAACATCCCCTAATGACTTGTTCTTATGAAAGCAGGCAATGGTGTTAATTACTTATATAATATCTTCTGTTATAGTTTATCTTATTTGGTACTTATCAGCAAGATATTAGAAAAGAGGCTTACAAAGGTTAAATAACTTTCCAAGGTCACAAGCCTAACAGGGAGGGAAGATTTGAATATCAGTTTTCTGACTACAAGCTTCCACTATTCCATGATACAATTAATTATTCTATAGAATCCTGGAAATCTTGGATTTGAGAGAAGATTGGAAGTAGAGGGACCATTAGGATAGTAGTATTGGAGGGTCAGTTCCTCATGGCAATCCCTGAAATACTTGAGGATGACTCTCATGTCCTGCCTTTCCCCCAAATTTTCTCTCCTCCCAGTTAGCATTTCTGAAGAACAGGTCTCACTACTGTAGATACAGCTTACTTATTTTGATACACTTCCACATAAGTACAGTCACAGACTTCATTGTGTTTTTCATCTGGAAAAAATAATGCAGTTAATCAGCTTGTGTTCTCAAAGACACTTTAAATCAATCAGTCAACAAGCATTTGTTAAGTGCCTACTGCATACCAGGCAGTGTACTAGACACTGGGGATATATAAATGTAAAGAATGAAACAATTCCTCTTCTCAAGGAGCTTTCATTTCTATTGTAAATACTTGAATTATTTTGCTTACTTTGGGTCTGGTGAGTAAAGAAGAAATCACTCACTTTTTTGAAGTTAATGACCACTTCCAGGCCACTATCCAGAGACCCTGCAAGTCAGGAAAGCTTTGCTAATTTACCGAACTGGCTCTTATAACCAGAAAGACATTTTTTCTGCTCTTTACAGTGAATAGAGTCTTAGACCTGGAATCAAGAAGACCTGACTTCAAATTTGACCTCCGATATTTACTGGCAGTGTATTCTTAAGCAAGTCACTTAATCTCTGTTTGCTTCATTTTCTTCAACTGTAAAATGTGGCTAATAATAGCATATTATTATAAACCTTCCAAGGTGATTATGAGGATCACAAGAAATCATTTTTGCAAAGCTTTGAGCCCAGTGCTTTGCACATAGTAGGTACACTCAATAAATGATTGTATCTTTCCTTCCTTCCTTCCTCATGAGTGGGGATAAGTCAGTTATCTTTTAACAGCAAATGGGAGCAGCTGGAGTTATGGTTTCATAAGGTCTTACCCACACATACACCCCCCAATTATTTAACCAAAATTCATTGCAAGACTTTAAACAATTCTTTAACCTCTTTTCAGTAGTCATTCTTTTTCTTCACAATACTTCTATCAGTAGATATAGTAAAAACATGATTGTAGTATATAAACATGGCAATAATTATAGTAATAGTGTAAAAATACCATGAGTGACATGAAACTGATGCAGAGACACAGGGACAATTAGTAGAGAACCTCAGAGGACCTTTTTATGACACTGTGTATATACACTAAAGTCTTATCACCCTGAGATCATGGGTTTTAAATGTTTGTGAATGCAGGGTACTCAAGTTGGCAGCATGAGAAGGAAACCTATATGAAGTTCCTAGCATATTTGACTGTTCTTGTGGGGGATTTCTTATCTGTATGTCACACCATCAAAAATGTTTAGAATTTAATGTTATAACACTCTAAATAAGTCAAATCAAGTGTTTTCCTCAAAACATTGCTCTGTATAGGTAAGTTCAGTGAGGGAATAACACCAGGCACATCCATAATACTTTCAATCCCATACAACTTACCAAGTACACATACTCATATTTTAAGGCCTGGAGAAATGGAAGTCACTTGCCTTGGGTCAGGGTTTTCAGACAGTGTCCATTGTTGTAGTTCCAGATTCTTAAACACCCATCTCTGCCACCAGTGACCAGCCTGAGGTGGAATTAATGTTTACTCATTAAGATCCAAGATCGAGAGGTTCAATGACAATTCTGAGTCAAATAGACAATTAAGAATGAGTGTACCTTCTCCCACTGGAATCAAAAGTCAAGCAGGTGATTTCTGCATTGCCATGAGCTCCAATAAATTCAGACAACAACATTCCTGTTTCAGAATCCCACACTTTGATCACCTATGTAAGGGAAGAAGAAAAACTGAGCAAAATTTTTGAAATAGGGATTACAATGATTATGGATATAAAGGGAATTTCCATTTAAAGATAAGAATCATGGAGGTCAATCAGAAGACTTGAATTTAAAATCCATTTCTGACACTTTATAGCTATATAACTCTTGGTAAGTCATTTCAATTCTCTGAATCTTGGTTTTCTTATCTATAAAAATGGGGATAATAACACTAGTACTACATACATAACATCCATCATGAAGTTATTGTGAAGCAGTTAAAGCACTATGTGAAGGAGCTATTATAATATAAATATGAGTTATTATGATTCAACAAATATCTATTGAATTCCTATTATGTATCTACTACTAACACTAGGTGTTGTTGGGGGAATATTAAAAAAAACAAATGGCCTTTATACTTTAAAAGCTTAGAATCTTGTTAATAACACACTTACATAGTGCTTGAAATTTAACAAGATGGTTTTCTCGCAACGGCCCCATGAAATAGGTAACGCAAATAATCCCAATTTAACTTAGTATCCATTATCCCCCTTTACTACAGTATCTTCTAGACAGATTGGGCTTCTTACTGTTCTTCTCACATAATATTCTTCTCCCAGGTATGTTTGTCTTTCCAAAGAACAAGTTTTTACATTGAACATTTGTATATCATTTTTATTTCTAATTCATTTGTTTTCCTCTATTTTTACCATTATGTGTTTGGGTTTCCTTTTTGTTAGCTTTTCAATTTTTAAAAAATTAATATTGGGTTCATTAATTCTCTCCTTTTCTGTTTGTTAATGTATGTTTTTAGGGATATAATTTAAGAGTGATTATCAATAGTAACTGTTGCTGTTTCCCTCCCAACTTGATTTAGTTGTTTTTTCTCTGACTCATTAAAGGGGCCATTCCCTGGCTACTTAAACAGTTCTATTCATTGAAAGGGCATTACCTCACCCTAAGTGATTACCAAAATAGACCTTGGCCTAAGGGACCCAGGTCTCCCATTGCATTCTGGGCCATTTCTAGTCATCCTGATGAATATCTGGTCACTGGATCCAGATGGCTCATGAGGAGAAAGAGAGGCTGGTGACTTTGCACAGCCCTCTCTCACTCAAAACAAAGTCAAGTGCAAGTCATGTCATCATTTCTCTGATGGCATGGTCTTCTTCAGCAACAAAGGATGAATGCAACAATTTATCCTTTTCTAGGACTTTCTAGGACTGCTTTAGCTACATTCCAGAAATATGATGTTCCTTTATCATTGTCATTTTCTTTCAGTCAATAGGCAATAATCAAAAAACACTAAGTAACCTACTCTGTAACTATGCTAAGAACTGGGGATACAGATACAAAAAAGAAAGTCCCTTCAACTAGTTGACAATCTAATTGGAGAAGACAGCACACAAAAGCTGAAAGGGAAAGGACTCCATCTGAGAGCATAGTGGAGAAGTCATGAAGTCCCAAAGTAAAGCAGTCAGCTGGAAAATGAGGTGTCTGTCCTGAGTTTCCTTCTTAAATAGGTGTTTTGGAATTCATTTCTCTGCCTTTTAATCAGAAGGGTAGATGACAGTGATGAGATGGAATACTAAGGGTGATTCAATCTTGCAAGTCAAGAAGTTTCCCCATGATGGGGTTCCTGGAGCATCGTGGAGAAGTCAGGGAAAGGAAAGAGGAAAAGAATAAACTTTTATATAGCACTTACTATGTGCTAGGCACTGTATTAAATACTTTACAGATATCTCATCTGGTCCAAGAAGTACCAATGTAGTGCAGTCAGGTGGGAAATGATTATTCATTTTTTACAATATTCAGTGTTCTATTGATTTTATTCTTTAACCTATTTGTTTTTAGCATTTAATTGTTGTCTCTATTTGCATTTGTTATTTTGTTTTTGCTCCCTGAACTGATTGCTAGTTTTATGGTTAACAGTCTACAAAACAAGTGTTTACTGTTTCTGCTTTTTTTTTTACATTTATTTGAAATATATCTTTGCCCTAACATATGGTCAATTCATGTTCTACATGAAATATATACATTCTTTAGCATCTCCATTTAGATGATGCCTTAAATCTTTTTTGCTCTAATTTCTCAAGCAATTTGTTCAATTCTCTCTTTTGTTTGTCTTTCTGTTGAATTTGTCCAAAAGTGAGAGAAGGGACCATAAAGTCTCTAGCTATTATTGTATAGTTGTCTATATCTTGTCGTCATTCAGTTAATGTTTCCTTTATGATTTTAGATGTTAAAGTATTTGAAACAATATTGATGCTGATTGGTTGCCTATGGTTCCTTTCAGGAGCATATAGTTTCCAATATGTAGTTTAACTCTATTTATGTTTTGAAGTTTTGTTTTTGCTTTGCCTGATACCATGATTACAATCTTGATTTTTTATTTATCTAAAGAATATCGATATTGTTTCACCCCCTTATCTTTATTCCAGGCATATCTTTTTAGTTGTATTTCTTGTCAGCAATACATGATGGGATTTTGTTTTTATACAGTTTGTCACTTTAATTTTATCAGGTTTTTTAAATACATTTACACTTAAAGTTATGGGAATTAGCTCTATATTTTCCTTCATTTGTCTCTAGTATTGGGTTTTTTCAAATTATGATTTTGTTGTTCCTCTTCCTCTTTAAAGATAGTTCTTTATATTTTCAGTTATTTTTTCTTAATATTCTTTAAAGCTACCCTATTTCCATGGGCTTGCTTCCTTTCACTCTCAATCCCCTCCCCGGATGACCTCACTTTGTTTGCTACTCTTTTCCTAGTTTTGAAGTTTCACTTAACTTATTCCTTTTTCTTTCTCCTTTTTATTTAGTTATCTAATTCTTATCTTCCCCTCTTTTTCCCTCCCAGTTAAGTAGAAAAGTAAAATCCCTCTCCTTTCCCCATTTTCAATTTCCTTTGTTAGTTTTTAAAATTTTTCTGTGTCTTTTCATAAAAAGAATTTTTTTCCTCATTCTCATTTTCTGTCTTTCTATTTTAGGCTTTTATTATGCTATTCATAATCCTTATATCTATTTATTCCTTCTTTAGTTTCTTAATACCTGCCTGGTAGTAAGCACTCTATAAATTCTTGTTGGCTAAATGAATGTATTCTTTGTGGAATTAAAGCTTTCAAGGTACTATTTTGAAATCCCTATTCTAAATAATTTCCATCTTATTTCTTTGTAAATCTTACCTCTTTTTTTTTCTCTTATGTTTCACTTAGCAATACCAATTCATGTAGGAGATAAAGAGGTTAGCAGTATTACCCCCTGGTAGAAAATGTCCCTGATTGTAAGCTTAATTACTATCCCTAGTATCCTCATGACAATTTTTTTTTCCCATTTGCCTGTCTTCATCCATGCCATCTAACCCTTCTGGATGTCAGAAGTTCTGTTACCCCTTTTCCTGTCACAGGTTGTTGTCAGTGAAGGCACAACACTTAATAACAATAATAGTTAGTATTTATATAGTCCCTACAATCTCACTTGATTCCCATACAACCTTGTGAGGCAAGAGCCATTATGATCACCATTTTACAGTTGAGAAAACGAGACAGAAATTATATCATTTGCTCAAGGTCATACAGCTAATAAGTATCTGAGACTGAATTTTAACTCAGACTCCAAATCTAGCATTTTATCTACCTAGTTTCCTCTTTTGGAGGTAGTGGTCCCTCAAAGAACCAAATCCTTTCTAATTATAGACATTATAACATCCCATCACTTGCACAGGTTCCCAAAGTGGATGGTAGCACCCCCTGGGAGGTGCTGGAATGATCCAGGGGAGGTGGTAGTAACCTTGGGTGATGCAAATTTCATTTAAAAAAATGTTAAAAGGTTAAATAAAGTAGATTTACAGGGGGGTGCTGAGTAATTTTTTTTTGAAAAGGGGGTGGTAGGCAAATAAGTTTGGGAACCTCTGTTAGAGTACCTTTCTCCTATGGGAGTGCTCTTCAGTGGGATTCTTTCTGAATTGAGATTTCTCCCTTCCCCTTCTACTTCAATCCTTCCTTTTGCCACCTTACTCATTCTCCAGTGAGCTTTTCTTCCCTGAGAGATTACAAGAGTTACTTCCTCTTCATTGTTTATCACTGAATTCATTAGAGTACATCGCATTTGCTCCTATATTTTACTTTCCATCTTCTCTTTTCAAGTACTCTCTCATTCTGTAATTTACTCCCATTGAAAAACCAAAAACAAAACATTGTTCTACCTGTTGATGAGGCATTGTGAGGTTTAGTCCATGGTGTTTCAGGTCTATTCTTTTACCATAACTTCTGTTTAAGTTTTGCATTCTTTTTTGTCTCCTTCTGCACTTTTAGAAAGAAATCTTGTACAGGTCTGTCTTTTGCTATTGCTGCTATTGTTTTTAGCCCTATATGCTAATAAGTCTTTGATACCTGGATGTCTCAAAAGAAAGTACACATGGCATGCTTTTAAGCTTAATCTGAATTATTAATATTTTCTATATTATTTTCTTAAATCTAGAAATCAACAAAACAATAAAGCCAGTCTTGATTTGTAGCACTTGCTGATTTCCAAGGTACAAATGCTTATGTTCAAAATTAAAAATTGTCTCTGAAGAGATTCGGTTGAAGCTATACACCATAACCCATAAATATCTTTCTCTTTCTGTTTTTTCCCTTCTTTTTTTCTGGGATTAGTTATTCCTTTCTCAGATACTATATTTGCTTGCCTTTTTTTTTGTTTATGTCATCTTAGATGTTTGCAAACCACATAATCTTCTAATGTCTTTTTATCTAGGAATATTGCAAATGCTTTTCTTTTATTAAACATCTATATTTTTCATTAATTAGTAGTTTCAGGTTTGTGATTTCAGGTATGTGATTTTTTTAAATATTGTGTCTGAGATCACTTGCTCTTTAGAACATTGTATCTCATTCTCTCTTGAGGTTTCTTGTGAATGCAGAATAGTCTTGTCTTAACTGGATTTCCTTTGCTTTATATTTTTAATTGCTTGGTTTCTTTTTATTTTATTTTTGATTATTTATTTATTTTTTGTATATTTATTTGTTTGTTTGTTTCTTTATAGTTTTCAACATTCACTTCCACAAGATTTTGAGTTTCAAATTTTCTCCCTATCTCTCCCCTCTTCCCACTCCAAGGCATCATGCACTCCAATTGCCTCTTCTCCCAACCTGTCCTCCCTTCTATCTGCCCTCCTTTCTCTCATGACCTTCCCCTCTCCTTTCTTGTAGGGCAAGATAGATTTCTATACCCCATTGCCTATATGGCTTATTTCCCAGTTGCATATAAAAACAATATTTAACATTCATTTTTAAAACTTTTGAGTTCCAATTTCTCTCCCTTCATCCCTCCCACCCATCCATTCCCACTGAGAAGACTAGCAACTTGATATAAGTTATGCTTGTGTAGTCATGCAAAACACTTACATAACAGTCATGTTGTGAAAGACTAACTATATTTCTCTCCATCTTATCCTGCCTCCCATTTACTCCATTCTCTTTTTTGACCCTATCCCTCCTCAAAAGCATTTCCTTCTAATTACCCCCTCCTCCCATTTGCCCTCCCTTCTATCACCCCCTCCCTTCCCTCCTACTTTCCTGTAGTGTAAGATAGATTTTCATACAAAATTGAGTATGCATGTTATTCCCTCCTTAAATCAAATCCGAGGTGAGTAAGTTCCATTCTTTACATTTCACCTCCCCTGCTTCCCCTCCATTGAAAAAGCTTTTTCTTACCCTTTTTATATGAGAGATAATTTACTGCATTCTATTTCTCCTTCTCTCAATACATTCCTCTCTCATCCCTTTATTTTATTTTTTTTAGATATCATCCCTTTATATTCAACTCACCCTGTGACCTCTATGTATATAATCCCTCCAACTATCCAAATACTGAGAAAAATCTCAAGAGTTACAAATATTATCCTTCCATGTAGGAATGCAAACAGTTCAACTTTAGTAAGTTCCTTATGATTTCTATTTCCTGTTTTACCTTTTCATTCTCTTTTGATTCTTGTGTTTGAAAGTCAGATTTTCTATTCAGTTCTGTACTTTTCAACAAGAATGCTTGAAAGTTCTCTATTTCCTTGAATGGCCACTTTTTCCCAGGAAGTATTATACTCAGTTTTGCTGTGTAGGTGGTTCTTGGTTTTAATCCTAGCTCCTTTCACCTCTGGAATATCATCTTCTGATCCTTTAATGCAGACATTGCTCGATCTTGTATTATCCTGACTGTGTTTCCACAGTACTTGAATTGTTTCTTTCTAGCTGCTAGCAATATTTTCTCCTTGACCACGGAACTCTGGAATTTGGCCACAATGTTCCTAGGAGTTTCTCTTTTTGGATCTCTTTCAGGCAGTGATCAGTGGAGTCCTTGAATACTTATTTTGCCCTCTGGTTCTAGAATCTCTGGGCAGTTTTCCTTGATAATTTCATGAAAGATGATGTCTAGGCTCTTTTTTTGATCATGGCTTTCAGATAGTCCCATAATTTTTAAAATGTCTCTCCTGGATCTATTTTCCAGGTCAGTTGTTTTTCCAATGAGATATTTCACATTATCTTCCATTTTTTCATTCTTTTGGTTTTGTTTTGTGATTTCTTGGTTTCTCATAAAGTCATTAGCCTCCATCTGTTCCATTCTAATTTTGAAAGAACTATTTTCTTCAGTGAGGTTTTGAACCTCCTTTTCCATTTGGCTAATTCTGCTTTTGAAAGCATTCTTCTCCTCATTGGCTTTTTAAATCTCTTTTACCAATTGAGTTAGCCTATTTTTCAGGGTGTTATTTTCTTCAGCATTTTTTTGGGTCTCCTTTAGCAAGGTGTTGACCTGCTTTTCATGCTTTTCTTGCATCTCTCTCATTTCTCTTCCCAGTTTTTCTTCCACCTCTCTAACTTGATTTTCAAAATCCTTTTTGAGTTCTTCCATGGCCTGAGCCCATTGAATATTTATTTTGGATATTTGGGATACAGAAGCCTTGACTTCCGTGTCTTTCCCTGATGGTAAGCATTGTTCTTCCTCATCTGAAAGGAAGGGAGGAGATATCTGTTCACCAAGAAAGTAACCTTCTATGGTCTTATTTTTTTCCCCTTTTCTGGGCATTTTCCCAGCCAGTGACTTGACTTCTGAGTGTCCTCTCCACACCCACCTGGCCTCCAGATCCGCCCAGCCAGCGCTTGGGGTCTCAGATTCATATGCTGCTTCCCAGCCTTAGGGCTTTGTCTGGGCAGGGCTGCTATTCAGTGTGAGATTAAGTTCAGGTGCTCAGGTGGGGGCAGGGCCACCTCTCGGGCTCAGTTCTCTCAGCAGGTTTATGAGGAGACCTTCAACAATGGATCTCATCTCCTGCCTGCTTTGGGAGCTCCTGTCCCCTGCTGCCTCCACTGCTGCTTCCCGAGGGGCCCGAGTTATGGGGACACCCCACTCCTCTCTCACGAACTGAGAAGACCCTCTCACTGATGCTTGGCACCTGTGGGTGGAGGGACCTGTGGGGCTACTGGAGATTCTGTCCCTGAAGTGCCTGGTCCAATCTGCTCCTCTCAGTGCCATGCGGCCAAGGCAGGGCTGGGCTCTACTCCAGGTCTGGTGCATGATGGACCTTTCATGTCAGTTTTTCATTTCTCTCTGGAACAGAAATCTCCTCCTCTCCGTTGTTCTGTGGCTTCTGCTGCTCCAGAATTTGTTGGGAGTTCTTCTTTACAGGTATTTTATGGGCTGTGGGTTCAGAGCTAGCATATGTGTATCTTGCTACTCCACCATCTTGGCTCCTCCCCCAGGAATCCATTTTTAAATTTTAAAAAGTATTCTGAGCATACCCACACAGAATTAGCTGTACTATTAATATCAATTATTGAAAAAATAAATGATGACAAAAAGCTACTATGATTCAGTAATATCTTTAAAGTTTTATTTTATTAATCAAAATATCTACATGAATTCAAAAATAGTAATATGTATATGAATGAGACAGTATTCACTGTGCAGAAGGTATGTTCACTTAGGTATAATACATATTGAGTCACACTACATATTTTGTTAGAGCTAAATGGAGATCAAAATGAAAATCTTGTGTGCATATATGGATTCACAGATCCCTTGTTCTGAAAGAATGAAAGCTGGAGACCTTTGGGTTCCATGGGGTTCTTAGTCTTTAGAAAGTTCTTACCCCATAGGAACTCTATAGAAGCCAGAAATCTTCAGCCCTCAGCCTTTTGCTTGAGGACCACTGCACTAGACCACCCTATTTCTATAAAGGTAATACTTAAGGCATAAAGCAGTATATGACACAATACAATTGTACACACCCTCTACTTCACAACATTAATTGGTTTAGCAAAAAAAAGTATTTAAAATGTGTATTAAGTGAAATAATTACAAACAAAACATTTGGCTGTAGTGATTCACTTTCTCTTGTTAGCATGGTACAGTAAGAAAGGCATAGAAATTTGAGTTACAATGACCTGCCCAAGGTCTCTGGACCATTTTTTTTTATCTGTAAAATGGAGAGGTTGGACTTGCTGAACAACTCTAAATCTATGAGCCAAGTGTTGAGTCCATAAGCACCATGGGCAACTATCTGATGACATCACAGTGGACTTTGATAGTAGTGCATTAAAGGCATCATGGAGAAACTACTCTGTTTGAGACAATTCCTTTTGGTATCATACTTGTAAATGCCCAAATATATGTTACCACATAAAGTATCACATAAAGGCAGGAATGATGAGAGATTGGATAATCTAGGATAGTAAGGGAAGGCTTCATGGATGGAGTGAGACTTCAGAGAGGTCTTCAAAGTTCAACAGGATTTGGATAGAAGTGAAAGAAGAGGGACTTTGAGGCAGAATAGAAGTGTGAGAAAAGGCATAGAGGAAGGAATGAGCATGGTGTCTCTATCTGGGGACAGTGAGCAGACTTTCACTAGAATGGATGACACTTATTAGACATAGTGAGAAAAAAATAGCTTATTATGTTTACCAGCTCAAGAATGTACTGGAAAGTAGTGGCTCTGAGATATCTTGGGATGGAGTCATGACCTCAAATAGACTCTTATCAACAGCTTAGATAAACTATTGATAGAATTAATAAAAAATGTGATGCTTATTGACATTACTGTTCTACTAAGTGAACATATGGCAAGAACATATGCAGAGAAAATAGAAACATATGTTGCTCGGGAGAGGAGCTGAAATAAATGGAGACCTCGGCAAAGCCAATTTTTTTGGAAAGTAGGGTACTTAGGTGTATACATGAAACATTATAAGAAGCAAGACTCATTCTATATTGCTATTTATTCAAAGGGAAGGACTTTTAGCTGCCTGCCACAAAAACCACAAAATAATTTCAATGAGGGGTGACAAAAGCTCAACCTAAGTAATTAAACCTACCCTAATCAGTACTTCTGCCCACTGCTGTCCTTCAAGCCTCCATATGTCCCTTCTGACATCTCCAAGCTGTTGAAGTCCTTCCCTTCCTTCAAGGCCCAGCCCAGGTGACACCTGTTCCATAAATCCTTTCCTGGTACCCTCAGCTAGAAGTGATATCCCCTCATTCCTCTCTAAGCTGAACCCTGGACTTCATTCCTCAGAAACTTCTTCATCCTGGAAACTCACTCCAGACCTGGAATTTGCACACTGGAAGTATCCACCATCCCTGTAGCCTCTCCCTCTGATTAAATGATTCCTTCCAGAACTTCCATTGAAAGATGGCTCCTAGACCAGTCATGTCTTCATTTGGTTCCAGGCAGTACTTCGGACTTCAGACATGGCCCCCTAGTCAGGTTCCCTTCTCTCCCACCCAACCTACTTGCTTTTCAGCTTCGTTAAACGTCATCTACCATTAGAATGCAATCTATCTGAGGGAAAAGCTTGCATTTGTGTTCCTACTGCTTAGCCCATAGAAGTGCTTAATAAATGCTGGCACTGCTTTCGGTTTTTGTCTTTCAGTTTCTCCTTACTACCCTGTTTGGATCTTTCCTGTTCATTTATATTATTACTTGGATTGTAGCTATCTATGAAAATGTTTTTATTTTAATATTTTTGGTTTAGGGAAATAGGATTATTTTTAATAAAATAGTTATTTATGTTATTTTAAAAATAACAAATATTTTACATTTTTTTTCACTTTTATTTATAATATGGTAAAGATTGTTAGATGTAACCCAAATAAACAAAAACTCTTTTTAAGAGTATAAAGAAGGGCTCAACAATTTTTAGAAGTATAAAGGAGTCCTGACGCCTACAATTTTAAGAACCTCTGCACTATACCATATTGTTTCTCTAACGCATCTGTTGTTAACTAAATAAATAAGGTCTGTAAAAAGGGAAATTTTCCCAAATTACTTACTGCCTCTGGTTGTCACTGACATGGTGGCCACAGGCAGAAAAGTAAAATCTTTGAAAATCGCACCTTCTGTTTCTTTTTTATCCTTCACAGGAGGATAAAGGGGGAGCTCATAGTAGTTGCTTAAGAAACAATTTCTTGGTTTCCCTTGCTTTAGTCTCTAGGTCTTCATGCTTAGGTTTCTAAGAGGAGGCTTGGCTGTGATAGTCTATGCTGGCTACCTGCCTCCCTTACTCAGAGATATGATTACCATTTTTGGAATGACTGGATACTTACAGACCCTTCTGAGCAGCTAACCACATGTCCAAATGTCTTGTTGTATATGCAGCACACTACAGGTTCCTTGTGAGAAACCACCAGGTGAGTCTCAGGGCGAGCTCTAGTTCATGAAAAACAAAATTAGGTCATGAAAACTAGAACCAATCTGGAGGCTGCCTCCCACCGTCATTTTTATTTTGTGGCTTGTGTCACCCTTCCACCCACCTCCAAAATGAACTAGGCAGAACTGGGAGCTGAGAAGATTTCTGCTTTAGGTACACTGTGCTTGGTAAACAGTATGAGACAAAAATATGAATTATAACCTTTCTCCCCAATCTCTCTCTCTCTCTCTCTCTCTCTCTCTCTCTCTCTCTCTCTCTCTCTCTCTCTTTCCTCTCTCTCTCTCTCTGCTGGTGAAACTTTAAGCAGACACGAAAAGTGATGTCTACAGAATCCAGGTCAAGATTGTTATACTGACTGAGAAAAACTAGTCAAAGGCTGAGGCCAAGAAAAGGTTTGAGCAAAATGCCAGTCCAGAAAGGTAGGTTAACCAAGCAAGTCTTAGGTTAACAAGGCACAATTTGAAATATGTCCTCTTAATCATTAATAATAGCTTGTATGTATGTAATCCTTTAAACTTAGCAAAGCATTTTAACATGCTATCTCATTTGATCCTCACAACAACCTTGTGAGGCATTATAATTTTACATATGAGGAAACTGAGTCTGGGAAGGGTTAAGTGACTTGCCCAGAGTCACACAGACACAGTCAGTGTCTGAAGCAGAATGTGAAATCAGACCTTTTGACTCCATTGTCCCACTTAGCCTCCACTGTTGAAGTGGAGTTCTGATCTGAGTGTGGAAGGAGTGATCTGAAAACATCATCAGAAGGGAGGAGAATGGGAAGCATCTCATAAGATCATGTGATCATAGACTAAGAGCTAAAAGGGACCTGAGAGGTCCTTGACTCCAACCTCCCCATTTTACAGATGGGAAAAGTGAGGACCAGGGAATTGAAGTTACTTGCTCAGGTCACATATCTAGTGTCTGAGGCAAGATTCAAACCTTGGTCTTTCTCACTCCAAGTCAAGTATTGTACTCACCGTACCACACTGTCTTCTAAACATATAAGGACATGTATGCAGGAAGAGAAATACCCTTGAGATATGTATCCGTATTAAGTCCATTCTTCATGACCAGACAGAGCTATATATGCTCAGTAAGGTATATCTAGTTTCCCATTACATTACTCTGCAGGGTCATAATGGAAAAGCAAGTCTGGACACCACAAAATAGGCATGATCCCCACACCCTCCTTCTCCCTTTATGAATCACATGATTACCACACCCTCATTCGCCCTTTATGAATCAATAAATGCATTAGAATTTTGGATGAGATGATCTGCAAAGGTGTATATAGTTCTAAATCCTGTGAAACAATGACACGCACTTGGGGAAAAGGGTAACCCCCCAAGAGGTTCTGGGGCAGGATGGGGAACCTGTGGCCTCCAGGTTACACATGGCCTTCTATGTCTTTGAGTGTCTTCTATGACCTTTTGACTGAATTCAAGTTTTACAGAATAAGGGTTTTGTTCTGTGAAGTCTGGATTCAGTTTAAGGGCTGTACTTGAGGACCTAGAGGGTCCATGTGGTGTTGAGGCTTCAGGTTCCTTACCCTTGGTCTGGGCAATTCTACATGAGTCCCTTTCTGTTGCCCCATTACAATTTCTACATTATCACTAGACCTGGAGTCAGGAAGACCTGAGTTCAAATCCCACCTCAAACAGTAACTGTGTGACCATGAAAAAAATCACTTAACCTATAAAATGGGAATGATAAGATCATCTGCATTAAACAAATAGCACTTACCTTCCAGAGTTGTGAATATAAAACAGACTCATATCTGTAAAATGTTTATAAACTTTAAAGTGCTATGTAAATGCTAGTTATGTTGATGATGGTGGTGATGATGATGATCTGATTACTAATATCTAATTACTGAGATCAAAGCTCAGGCATTCTAATGAAATGATCCTTCTGATTTCCTGTCCCCACTCTGGAGAAAGGAATGTGATAAGGTTACATTTCTGCTCTTCTCTAGGATTATATACTTATTTAGGATATGGAACAATATTGGGGAGGGCGAGAGAGAGAGAGAGAGACAGACAGACAGAGACAGAGACAGAGAGACAGAGACAGCGAGAGAAACAGAGAGAAAGAGAGAGAAAGAAAGACAGAGAGAGAGAGAGAGGGAGAGACAGAGAGACAGAGAGAGAGACAGAGAGAGAGACAGAAAGACAGAGACAGAGAGAGTGAGACAGAGACAGACAGACAGAGACAGACAGAGACAGACAGATAGACAGACAGAGAGAGACAGAGAGAGAGAGACAGAGAGAGAGACAGAGAGAGAGGAAGAGAGAAGATGGAGAGGAAGTAGAATAATCAAAGAGAGGAGGCATGAGGTGGAATGAGGGTTAGGGGTAAGATCATAGTGAGAGGAAAAGCAAGGACAGGAAGGTTTAGATGGAAATGAAAGCATCAATTGGCAGCTGACTTTTGACACTGGAGACTGAGACTGTGTCAAATTATGCTGAAATAAGGTCACTTAGGTTCAAAAAAAATCAATCCACTGTCTGTGCTAGATGTCATTATCCCACGGAATAGATTGCCTGACTGAAGTTTGCACTTTTTAATATACTCTCTTGACATCTTGGTAGGATCCCAGCTTCAAGCGCTAATTTCCATGGTGATGTAGCAGTTAGACTGCTGGGTCTCTTCTGATAGTAGCAAATTAACATCCTTGGACTCTGAGATAAAATTAGGAAAGAATCTATTGATCAGATGCTATTTGTTTTTCTCATGTACAACATTTAGCCAAAGGTGTACCCTCCATCAGAGCTATAACTGGCATGGGGTGAATAGGGCTTTCTTTGTCCCAGACTATCATTATCTAAAGAGATCCTCAGGGAGGCCCCTGAGAAAATGTCTCCTCTTGCTTCAAGGTCCTCCACTGGTCTATGGCACAACCACCCCCAGTTCTATTTTTGGGATGCTCTTCTTCAAGCCCTACCCCTTTTTCTCCTAAGCTTCTTGCAGATCTGAGAAAAACTCTCTAACCTACCTCCCCCAAGGCAAATGCGTTTAAAAAGAGACTGCTTTCTATACCATCACCTGTTATCCCACACAGCTGTTTTTTCCTTAAGTGAAAGAATTCCTAGTTACCTCAATCATCTAGATGGATCACTTGGCCATTAGCTGGGTGATCCCTTTGGGTTGACAACAAGGACAGAGGAAGACAGCAGTGAAACTGAAAGCCTCAGGAGAGTAGCATATACCCAATATCCTCTGCAGTAGAGTTGACCTCTTTAGGCTGACAAGTCAAGTCACATACCTCATCTTTAGATGCAGGAGAGAGACAGAATTTGTGGCAACACACAGTGCTTTGATGCTGGACAGGTAGTGACAAGCTGTAAGCTCCCCCTGGATGCCACTGGTTTTGGGGCAGGCAGAGAACAAGCAGTTGTGGTTCTCGAGATCCCAAATCTGGGTAGGAAGACAGAGGGAGAGTGTCATCCAGAGCCACATGCCCCCAAGGGGGTGTTCATCTCAGAGGCAGGCACTTTGTTCCGGGAAAGGCCCCCACTGTGTTTCATACTTATGCAAAGCAGCCATCTGTTTTATGGTAGAGGTGAAGGTCTACCTCTGTCATAATTTGCATTCATAAAACCCCTTACTCAAAAAAAAAAAATCAAATAAATAAAAATGTCCCCTTAGCCCATGTGCATTGCAAATTGAACAGACTCCTGGGATTTTCTGTGGAGAACTTCATCCATGTTCCCACCTTTTCATCCCAAACTCTGGAGAATTCTTTTGCAATGCTGAGGATGCTAGGGAGTACCGATGTTTATATCTCTAAATCAATCAAGCAGTTAACCAATGCCCATTACATGTCAGGTACTCTGCTAGGCACTGGGAATAAAAACACAGTGAATGAAACCATTGCTGCTCTTAAGGTGTTTACATTCTAATGGGGGCAGGGGAAGGAGGGGACAAGTAGCTGCATTAGTATATATAGAATAAATGTAAAGAGAAGAAGTATAAATAAATAGAAGGCAACTCAAGATGAAGATCCAGTCTGTGCAGTCTCCTAGACCATATGTGTAATTTCTCATCATAAAGAAGTTATTAGATGACTGCCTGAAACTCTGGGAAGGATATTAGTGCTTTCTCTCTCTTTAAAGGAGTCTATGCAGAAATTCTTGATGCAAAGAATCCTCATCCACCTACTTGCCTCACACAGACTGGACTTTTAAAACTTGATATATTCTGGAAATATATTTTGCATGACTGCACATGTATAATCTATATCACATCTCTTGTTTTCTCAAGGAAAGGAAAGAGACAGGAGAAAGGGAAGAAGAGAATTTGCAACTCGAAAATTTTTTTAAAAAATCTATGTTAAAAATTTTTTACATGTAATTGTAACAAAATAAAATATAAAAAGAAAAAAACTTGATATATTCATTTTAATTTACTCCCCTCTAAGCATTCTCTCTGATTCAACCTAACCAGCTGAATCTCTTCCCTGACTACACACCATACTCTCATGCCTCTAGGCTTTTTCATTTGCTATTTCCAGCTCCTGGAATGACTTTCCTCCTTTTTTCCTATTCAATTTCCATTCTTTCTTTAAATATCAGTTCAAATGCCAACTCCTCTGGAAAGTCTTTCCTGGTTTGTCTCTCTCCTCCCCCTCCCCCACAACAATTTCCCCCTCAGGTTTCACATAACACTTTGCTTTGTAAATCTGATGAACTTAACATATTTACTCTTGAAAGGACCAGTGGATTGATACAGAGACTATCACACTATTGTCTAACTGAAGGCAGAATGGGGGCCTAGAGTTACATCCCTTATTTGTCCTCAGTTCAATACCTGAAGCTATGTTTTACTTCAATTGGCCAGAATATACTGCTGATTGAACTGGACTGTTGAGGGAAAGCTAGTACCTTATAGTTATCCGTGTTATTTTCTTATCTCTATGCAGGATTGGAAGCTCATTGAAGGCAAGAACCATGTTTTATCTAACTTTGTATTTCCCTCCAGTGCCTATCGCAGTGCTCTGTCAATAGATTATAAGGTCTTTGAAGCCAGGGGTTGTTTCATTTTTGCCTTGGTATCTCAGTCCTGGGATCCCCTAGCACAGTATCTGGAACATATGTAACTGATAAATACTTTTTGAAGGAATGAATGAACTGTAGATACTTACTACTTAATGCACAGTTTAGACTCTTAATAATTATCTGTCACAACTGCTATAAACATCTTTTAAAATATAGCTCCATGTGGAAGAAATTAAGTCATTAACCAAATTAAGGTGGCATGGAAAGTACTTTATTATCTTAGAGTACTATATAAATGGCTATCATTATTTTTATTATTACCAGTCATTTACACTTCAGTATGAATTATCCCACCAGCTACTTTCCTCAGAGCACTGAGGAAATGGGAATTTTGCTGGGATTGGTGGGGAGCTCATTTCAGAATACATAGTATTGTCCAGGGAGGGCAGGTCTAGGGGTGTGATGGTATCACAGTGAGCAGCCTGGGTGAAGGAAAGATTTGTGAAGAACAGGGAGAAAGTAACAAAGAGGAAGTAACAAAGATATACTTAAAATTTTACTCAGGACTAACCTTAGTTACATCCAAGATCAATATTTGAACAACTCAGGAATGGTCTTCCTGTTCTCACTCCCTTTCCTATACAGTAGCTTCTTTTTCAGTTGGTATTTTCACGTGCCCAGAAAATATCGAATAGGAACATAAGATCACTGATTTAGAACTGGAAGAGATCTCAGAGATTCTCTGGTTCCCATTCTCTTCCCTTCCCCTATTATACAGATAAAGAAGTCAAGGTCCAGGGAAATGAAGGGACTACTTACTCATGATCTCAGGGGTAGGATTCGAACCCTAGTCTTCTTATTCCAAAATCAGTGTAATATGATGCAAGACAAAAAAGTGAGACTAAAGATTCAAGAAATTGTGTGTACATTTAATAAGGCAAACAGCACTCAGGAAGCCCTTGTAAGGGGTTTCCATGAATTAGGAAAGTGGAACATATGGACTGAAAAAGCAATTTTTAAAAACCAAAGATGCCAGATTCAGCTGTTTGGGCCTTCCATGATTAATGTGTATTGAATAAGAATAATATATTAAGAAGCAACTTACACACCATATTTCAAGGATATGATTTCAGTGTATTTTAAATACATTTTAGGAAGTGATTCAAATGTGCCTGAATCATCATAGGCAAGATGTTAATCTTGTAATGATGGATACAGATTGGGAAAATATGGAAAGACACATGGGAAATAAAGTAGAATATATGACACCTACCCACACATACAGTTTTCATGATTGGAGAGCAAAGGCAATTTGGGGGAAAAAAACACTTCTTTGGAGTGTTTAAAAAATGAAGCTTTCAAATTGAAATCTGAAGGAAATTGTTAATGCCTTTTCATGCATTTAATTTTTAATGATCCTTATCAAAACAAAGTTTGCAAATCTTACCATATTAGTTATGTTTGCCCAAAAGACTGAGGGGGAAGTAGGGTTTCTTGCTATATTAATGAATATGTGACCTTGGACAACTAAATTTAGCCTTGCTATATCCTAGTTTGGGGCAGCTGTGTGGCACAGTGGACAGAGCACTGGATTTGGAATCAGGAGGACAGCTTCATGATTCAAATTTTGCTTCCAACACTTGGTAGCTGTATGACTCAGAGGTCAGTTTTCTAACTAACACAGAGTACAGAGGTTAGTTTTCTCTAGAGGGAGGCATAACTGTTGTATCTGAATTCACTAATATACCTGGGTCAGCTTGGGGAAGGGACAACATAGTTTATCAGCTTTCCTTTCTATCTTCTCCTTACACTCAGTTTACTTGCCAAGTCTGTGTACTATTGCTAAGCTCTCCCACTCTGTCAATTAGGTTGGGGGAGGAGGGAGTGCCATGAGCCGAGGTTGCTGAATTAGTCATCACTCTTATAGGGTTGAGAAACAGCTATGTGGTGTCAAAGACAGTGAGATCATAGAATAATGGGATCACAGACCTAGAGCTGGAAGAGACCTTAGAGGTCATCTAATCCAACCCCTCCTTTTACAGATAAGTAAACTGAGGTTCAGAGAAGGTGACTCACCCAAGGTTCCATAGGTCATAGTGTCAGAAGCAAGAGTAGAACCCAGGTCTTCTAACTGGATCCAGGGTTCTTTTTATTTCATCAAGCTATTTTTTCCAGGGCAGTAGAAGGGATCCTTCTTTAAATTTGCATGAATAAAAAAATAATCTGCTTCCTAATCAGAGGTAGTTTCCTCATCCTGGCTCATCACAGGTCCAGATCTTAGCCTACCACTCCACTCTAACATCACAGAAATCCAGTTGGTCATGTCAATATTTCACTGAAGCAAATTGTAACCTATGTAAAACTGAGAGCCTTAGAACCTTGTCCTAGACTAAGAGAGGTTTGGGGCAGTCAGCTGGCACAGTAAATAGAATGCTGGACAAGATGTCAGGAAGACCTGAGTTCAAATCTAGCTTCAGACCTTTACTAGCTGTGTGATCCTAAGCAAGGTTCTTAATCCTGCTTGCCTCAGTTTCCTCATCTGTAAAAAGAGCTGGAAAAAGAAATGGCAGTATCTCTGCCAAGGAAAACCCAAATGGGGTCAAGAAGGATAGACATGACTGAAACAATGACCAACAACAGCAATAGAGGTTTAGTCAATATTCCACTTCTGGAACACTGTTTCTGACTCTGGGAGTCAATTATTAGGAAGAGCATTTTAAGTTAGAGTACAATCAGAGGTGGGCAACCAGGATAGTGAAGGACCTTGAGTCTGTGTCTTATGGGAACTGATGAAGGGAAAAGGGGCTACTTAACCTGTAGAAGGAAAGATTTGGCAGGGTAGGGTAAGAAAAGACGGCCATTTTCAGTGTGAACATTTACACCTTGAAAATCAGGAAATGCTGCTAATTCAGGCTTCATTGATTGTCTAAATGTTAATAACACAGATTCATCTTTGAAGTGTTCCATCAATACATTTCCCCCCCAAGAAACTCAGTTGTTAAACATTTACCAGTACGTCATTGGTTGTATGTAAGCATTTGAAGGGCTATAATGTGGAAGAAATATTAGGCTGGTTTGCTTGGTATGAAGACACAAGAGTTTATAGGCAGAATTTCAAAGAAGAAAATTGAGGTTTGATATAAGGAAAACCTTTCTTCTTTTTTAGACTTGAATACTAAAACAAATATGTAATAAGAAGAGAAAACATTATAAACTTAAAGATTAAAAGTTAAATATAAAATAAGAAAAGAAAAAATGTCGTGTGTACAGCAGGATGTGAGAGGATTAAAAATATATAGCAATAAATTTTCATTTCAAGAAAGCCTCTATATTAAGGTGTACATAAATATATATATACATATATGTATATTACTATATAGCTACATGTTGCATAGTAAACCTTTCTGACCATGTTGTTGTTGCTGAGTTGTTTTTCAGTCATGTCTGACTCCTTATGACCCCATTTGGGGTTTTCTTAGGAAAGATGATGGAATAATTTGCCATTTCCTTCACTAGCTCATTTTACAGATGAGTAAACTGAGGCAAAGAGGGTTAAGTGACTTGTCCAGGATCACACAGCTAGTAAGTGTCTAACACCAGATTTGAACTCAGGTCTTCTTGACTCCAGGTCCAGCACTCTATCCACTGTGCCACCTCATTGTTCTTTCTAATCATAAGAGGTATTAAAAAATTGAATAGGCTGCCTTGGGAGATTTTTCTTACTAGTGGTCTTTGAGCAAAACTAGATGGCTACTTGCCAGATAAATTTTGGAGGGGATATCTTGTTCAGGTATATGGTTTTCTATGACAACCTCAAATCTTTTCCATTTTTGAAATTCTGTATATTTGTCATGTCTACCTTCTAGACTCTGAGGTCTTATATATCATCATATGTTTCTCAGTACTAGTAATAGTATTTGATAAATGTTGAATTGAATCTTCCTCTGACTGCCCCACCCCTAATCCTGGCAGACCATATCACAAACATGGACTAATGTAGGTAGCAAGGAATGTGGGGAAAGAGAATGATACAAACCCAGAACTTCCATTGGCAAACACTTTACATGACCTGGATTGATAGTGACATATTCCTCTGAGATAGCAGATTCTGTAGCTACCCTGCTTAATATTGTCAAGTTATGGCCACTGTCAGGACAGGTTCCCCCTTACTGGAGGTATTTAAGCAAAGACTGCGTTACTCATGGTCAGGAATGTTGGAATAGGGATTCTTTTCAGATATGTTTTCTTCTAGAGATGACTTCTGAGGCAATTAGGGGGTTGTCTCAATTTTTTTATGTGAAAGAGAACATATTATTGTTTTGATAAATCTCTCCATAAGAATGTGGTGTAGGCATTGTGGTGTGGGCAGTGTGGTGGGGCAGCTAGGTGCTACAGTGGATAGAGCACTATTCCTGGAGTCAGGAAGACCCAAATTCAAATTCAGCCTCAGACACTAGCTGAGTGACCTGGGCAAGTCACTTAACCTCAATTGCCTCAAAAAAAAGGTCAGTGTTGTAGAGTAGTTAGAGACCTTGCCTATGAGCCAGGAAGACCTGTGTGTAAGTCCTGCCTTTGACTCTGGGCAAGTCACTTCATATCTCTGAGCCTCAGGTCCCATATGTGTAAAATGAAGGAGTTGGGCCTCCTTATCTCTAAGATCCCTTACAGATCTAAATCCCATGTTCCTGTACTCAGAAACATAAAGTGAGAAGCAAGTGCCAAGTGAATAATGTTGGGTGATATTTGTGTCATCACAATCCCCAAGGTACAGTGGTATCTTTAAAAATTAGTGTCAAATAATGATAGGGGACTCCTTTGTCCTATGCAGAGTTAAAATTAAAAAAAAAACTCTTCTTTTCCCTCATCTTTTCATGTCTCCTCACATTGGATTTCTAATTGACTCAACAAACCTTAAATTCACTTAGCACATCCCTGGCACATAGTAGACATTTAGCAAATGTTTATTTACTTACTAGTTCTTACGTTCCTGATAAGAGGCAACATGGCTAACTAGTGGGAGGACTGAGCAAATACTGAGACTGAAATTCCAACTTTGTTCTTTACTATCTTGGTGACCATGTATAAGTTACTGAACTTCTCAGTGACAACTCCTTAAAATTGTAAGTTAGAGAAAAATTGCTCGTCTACTTCAGTGTAAGGAATTTCCATAGTGGGAAATTAACTGATGAATTCACTGCTCACCGCTCACTGCTCCTTACCCCACCTAAATGAGCTATGCACTGTCCTAGGTGCTGAGAGTTGAAAGAATGACAAAATAGCCTCTTTCCTCCAGAAATTTACATTCTAGGAAGAAATAGGACCTGTAGAAAATAGGACATTTGCAATTATGCAAATACAAAATTATGTATATATATTTATTACATATATTTAATTATATATATATATATATATATATATATATATATATATATATATATATATATATATATATATATATATATACACATATATATTTTAATTTGGGGTCAAATTCTCTGAAAGATCCCCTTTTGAGATTTCAACATATAAAGAAAGACCATAACTGGTAAGAGCCTTCTCTTTTCCTTGGGTAGTGCAGGTGTATACCAAAATGCCCTGAGAGCCAACTCCATGCATTAAGCCTAAGATGTCCCATGGTATTCATTCTCCAGTTGCCAAGTGGGCTTCCCTTCCACAACCCCTCCCTTCATTTCAAATGCTATTTACTTACATTGCTACAGAGAGACTAATCAAAGCTGACAATAGACAAGACCTAAACAACAAAGCACAGATGCTGATCTGTATACCTTACTATGTAGAATACAAAAAGGGGAAAGACCTTGACTGTATTGTCAGTAGACATCGAAAATATTCTCTTCTCCTCTGCTCCTATGTGGAGGTAAAACACTGGAGCTCGGTGGCTTTTCAGCACGCCTGTTGGTTTTCTAGAATGTAAAAAGAACAAACAATTGTATTTGTTTCACCTGTTATTTCCAAATGAAAACATCAGACTGGACTTGGCTCTGATCTGGTGTTTCTGTTCAGCCTGGAGGAGGGTTCAAGAGTATTTCATTGTGGAATAAAAGGACTGAAGCAGATAATACCCAGTTATAGCAACATAACTCAGTGTGAGATGAAGCCCTGAACTCTGTTGCGCCAACCACGGACAAGGTTGCTACAAAAGGCAGAAGGCCCAGGAGGTAGAGAGGAGAAGGTTGGCTTGGGCTGGATTCCAAAACAGGTTGTTATAACTTCACAAAGGCAGGTGTTAACAGTATTTAGAGAGCAACAGAAAAAGGCCAGTGGAAATAAGGACATCTGAACAAGTTGTGTTCAGTCATTTACCAAGAGTTTTCAACATGCTGTTGCACTGTTCTCAATGATATCAAGATATATGGGCTGGGTGGGAAGGTGGGGTGTGCTTCAACAAGAACAAAAGGAGTGGTGAAGGGAATCTTTTCTGAACAATGTGACTGGGGAGTGAGTTAATAGTCTTACGTTAAAAGCAAACAGGAACTTAAGAGAAGAAGAATATGGGGAGAGTAGGAGTAGCAGCTCTTACTCTATGGGGTGCATGATGCAGAGACATGACTTGAAATCTCTGCAATTTGTATAAATTTCAAAAGCTGTACTTGTTTGTTTTCAACTACACCCACCTCTCTAGACCGATTTATAGAACTAAAGAATTCTCTTTCTTCCCAACCCCCAAGACTCACAAGATATAAACTAGCAAATTGCTAGTTGGCATTTATTGAGAACCTGCTGTTCACACAGGTGCTGGGCGGCATACACGGAAGGTGTGGCTCTATCCTTGAGGAAAATTCATATAGGATATGACCATAATCACTCCCAATGGGGAGGTGGGAGCTTGATGACAAACGAGGGAGAACTGATGGCACTCCACCCCTTTCTGGTATAATAGCCCATGTGGCTACATGGCTTGATAGTGTCTAGTTGTGCCACAGAAGGCATT